>NW_005054558.1:199355-206880 GCF_000277835.1 Geospiza fortis | reverse complement strand
GCCCGGCCGCCCGCCCCAGTTATGCCCGCCGTGGAATAGGAATATGCTGTGGGAGCAGCGCCCAGCAGTATTTCACAGAATCACAGAATGAATTACATTGATAAAGACGTACTCTGTACCGAGTTCAACCTATGACCGGACATCAACCACCTTGTAACCTAAACCATGCCGCCAGATGACATGTCCAGTCTTGCGCGCCTCCATGGACGGTGCCTCTTCACTTCCCTAAGCAGCTCATTCCAGTGTCTAATCACCATTTCTGCGTAGAAATTTTTCCTAATGTCTGAAGTAAGCCTCTCCTGGTACAGCTTAAGACTGTGTCCTCTTGTCCTGTGACTGGTTGCCTGGGAGAAGAAGCTGATCCCCACCCGGCTACACCCTCCTGTCGGGCAGTCGTAGAGAGCGGGAAGATTCCTCCCGAGCCTCCTTTTCTCCAGGCTCAACAGCCCCAGCTCCCTCAGCCGCTCCTCATAAGACTTTGTGCTCCTGGGTCAGTGCCTCGGGCTTTCCTGGATGTGCATGTCCATGGCCTTCAGCCCCCAGTGCTCTTTAGCAGCTCATCCATCCCCTGCACACATAATTCTTGACAAACCATGTGTCTACCTCGGTGTGGGCCTCTAGAGCTTTTCCACTTATTCAGTTTTATAATTTTTGAAGCAAGTTCTTTAAATAAGTGGCCTATGTCCTCAGTTGTATATGTGTATATATATATACTCTATATATGTGTAATGTGATGCTTTTCAATAAAGGTATTATCTGCTAGATATTTAGTGGACTAAAAATGCCAGACATTGCATGGAATTAATTTTGTCAAATGCAGATGTCATAAAGTAGACTAAATATGTGCCTCAGGAAAAAAAACCTCTCATTTTCTTCAGTATGTATGATTTTTTTTAGAAGGTATATGATGTTTGATGTCCACGTCTTAACAATCCTTTGCTTATTCTCTTCTGTGTTGTACCAGATTTTTGGCAGCATTTCAATATTCATCACTATGTAAATCTACTGTTCACTGTGTTGTCCTTTATTTGACTGCTATGCTTCTTACATGTCCAGTAAAAAGGTGTAAATAGTCTTTCTCCATCTTTTGCATGAAATCCTTCTGGCATAGCCACATGAGAAGTTCTAATTCAAATTTGAGAAAAAAGTTACAGTCAAGTAGGCTCACTATTGTAGAATCTGAGAAGCAAGAAACATATCTGATCTTGAGTTTGCAAAACACCCTGGAAATATTTACAGGAGTTAATTCACCACTGTACTCCTCACTTCCCATGTTTGTTAACCAAGCAATATTGCATTTGGAGTCAAACCAGTGTTGTTCACCTGGAGAACAGTGGGTACTCACAAGACCCAATCCCAGTTTATGGTCACTGAGTACTGCCAGCTGGTATTATTGTCTTGAATTATTGTCTGCAAATGCATTACAATTCGTGGACTATTGAATTGATTCTTTGTTTCTTTTTAACAACTAAACATTAATGCTAATATATGACCCATGAATTTTAGTTGATTGAAGAGTACTTCAGATTCAGAAAAGGAATAGATTAGTAATTAAAATAACTTTGTATTTACTTTGACAATGGAAAACTTATTAAATCACTGTCTTACAAAAAAAAAATCAACAAATTCATTTTCTGTTGAGATTGTAAGATGAACCTGGCAGATGTCCTTGTATCAGTATTAATCTTTGCTGTGATGAGAGTATCAAGCATTCAAAACTAACTGCTCTCTGCAGATGTCACTGTAACCAACACAGGGAGAAAAATCTTAAATCAATGTTATTATGTGACAATAATGCAGGTTCCTCAGAAAATGTTCCAAATCTCTATTGCCCATGATTACAAAGTAATCATATCATGCACACTGCAACTGCAATGCTAGCAAAAGGCAGTGCGTTGGAGGTGCTGTTATTCAAATGAGCTGTAAATCTTGTTCCCACAGATTTTAATACTTCATTTAAAAGTCACTGGGAGGAGGGACTGACCTTGGCTCGATATCAGGTGCCCACTGAAGCCACTCTATCAGTCCCCTTCTTGGCTGGACAGGGCAGAGAAAATGTAACAAAAGGATTGTTGGTTGAGACAAGGACAGGGAGAGATCACTCAGCAATTACTGTCACAGGCAAATCAGACTCGACTTGGGGAAAAATTAGTTCAACTTATTACCCATCAAAATCAGAGTAGAATAATGATCTATAAAACCAAATCCTAAAACCACCTTTCCCTCATTGCTGCCTTCTTTCTGAGCTGAACTTGATTCCCTCCACCTGCCAGTTGTGCAGGGAACAGGGAATGTGGGCTGCAGCCAGTTCATCACACATTGTCTCTGCTGCTCCTTCCTTCTCTGGGGTTGGATTCCTCATACCCATCATGGGGTCCCTCCCACAGGAGACAGAGCTCCATAAACTTCTCCAAGGTAAGACCTTCCCAGGTCTGTAGTTCTTCATTAAATGCTCCAGCATGTGTGTCTTCTACACTGCTTCAGTGTGGGACCCCCAATGAGACCACAAGTCCTTCCAGCAAATCTGCTCCAATTGGGCTTCCCACAGGGTCACAGGCTCCTTTGGACATCCACCTGCTCTGGTGTGGGTTCCTCCTTGTGCTGCTCCACTGTGGACCTTTTTGGGTTGCAGGGGGATAGCTGGTCTCACTGCAGCCCAGTCTGCATCATGGGCTGCCAGGCAATCTCTGCTCCAATGCAGGGAGCACTTCCTCCCCCTCCTTCTTCACTGATGTTGGCATCTTCAGAGCTTTTCCCTTCATTTTCTCAGTCCTCTCTCCAGCTGCAAGTTTTACTCAGGTTTTTTTTGTCTTCTTAAATCTGTTATCACAGAGGTGCTACCATCAATACTGACAGGCTCAGCCTTGGCCAGTGGTGGGTCTGCCTTGGCTGGCACAGGATCTGTCAGACACAGGGGAAGCTTCTGGCTGCTTCTCACAGAAGCCTAACCCTGTACTCCCCCCCTCATTACCAAACTTGGGCCACGCAGTACAGTTGCACAGACATTGTGAGTGGTCTGTAAGTTCTTAAAACTGAATACACAGTGTATTATAAGAAGATATTGCTGAGGAAGATGTGAAAAAGAAAATAGATATCTACCGCTGCATAAAAATTCATAATTCAAATTTGTTCCTTGAGACCTGAGCCTTTTATAATGTCATGCAGGCTACATGAAGGGGATGTATCATCTCCATTATTACTGGTTCTTATGCATTGCTCTCTGACTTCAATCTATTTCTGTTATCTTCTACTGGATATGAATGTACCTGGATTTAACCCCCAGCTGCTTTTCTGTAGCACAGTGAGTTTTCAAAGCAGTCTTAAATTTTGTCCATGGTTTTTCAAATTAATTAAGCAGCCTGATACTTCTGTGCTGGTGAATATCTGTGTAGCTAGAATGGAAAATATGTTTCTTGTTAATCTTCATTTATTATTTCTTAAGTGTATTCATAAGTTAAACAGGATTGTTTGCTTCACAGTATGGATAAAGGGTGTAGAAACACACATCATAATTTGACAGAATTCTTGAGTGGTAGCGGACATGTCTTCTTTGTTTTCCTTTTTTCTTTATTTTAGTTGCTGAGCCTAAGTTTAAACAGTTAAAAGTTTCCTAGTAATCCCCACCGCTACAATTTTAATTTATGCTTATAGAATTAATCATGAATGACTTTAAACATATAGCAGTTAAATAAGGAAAACATTATCATTTTGCTCTTTTTTCTTTCAGAAAAGGAAAAAAAAGCTTTCTCGTTTGAGAAAAGTGATTTATTTTCTTTTTTAAATAAATACGTCATAATTTAATAGCAAATGTATACTATTATATCCAACAAGATGCATGTACTTAGAAAACATCATAGATTTTTAAAAATATTTGCCAATATTGATTTAGAGAATAATTTTGGGAGTCTTCTTTAGCCATCATGTTTCTGTAGCTTGGTCATATGTTGAATCTGATTGATGCTTGCATAATTTCAAGACAAATGCTCTATGTGTCATGTTTTGTGAATTTGCATTGACATATTTGCCAGGTCTTTATCAGCAGAAAATGAAAAAATAAAATAAACCAAATAAAAATGTCTATTTATTTGGAACATGAAACAAGTAACATTTATTTTCTGAAAATCACCATATGCAGCAGTTTAAAAATAGAATAGAGATAGATAGAATGGATTAGACTAGATTAGACTAGAATGGTTTCAATTGGAAAGGAACTACGATGATCATCCAGTCCAACTGTCTGAACAATTCAGGGCTAGCCAAAATAAGTCATGTTATTAAGGGCATTGTCCAAATGCCTCTTAAACCCTGACAGGATTGGGACATTGTCCACCTCTCTAGGGAGCCTATTCCAGTGTTTGACCACCCTCATGGTAAAGAAATGCTTCCTAATGTCCAGTCTAAACCTCCCCTGGCACATCTTTGAACTCTTCCCACATATCCTGTCACTGCATCCCAGGGAAAAGATCTCAGCACTTTCATCTCCACTTCCCCTCCTCAGTAAGCTAAAGTAGGGAGCAATGAGGTCACCCCTCAGCCTCTTTGTCTCCCATACAGGCAAACCTGACATCCTCAGCTACTCCTCACAGGATATGACTTCCAGCCCTTGCTCCAGCTTTATTGCCTGCCTCTGGGCACATTCAAGGACATTCACATCCTTCTTAAATTATGGGGCCCAGAACTGCACACAGCACACCAGGTGAGGCTGCGCCAGTGCTGAATACAGTGGAACACTCGCCTTTTCTGACTCGCTGTGCTGTGTTTGATGCATCCCAGGATGTGGTTTGCTGTCTTGGCTGCCAGGACACACAGCTGCCTCATACCGGATCTGCTGCCAGCCTGCACCCCCAGGCCCTCTTCAGGACTCCCCATCCAATTCCTCTCCCAATTTACACTTAGGCAAATGGATAGTGTAAAACTTTGAAGACAATTACAACTGATGTTTGTGGCAGACAAATTATTGCCAGATTTTAGTCTTTGTGAGAGATATTAACAGGTTTGAGAACTCATAACTTACCTAAATGTTGATATGACACTATCTTGCCAGAGAGTTGATATGTTGGATAATATTTTTAGTAAAGAGTCATGAAGTATAGAACTATTAAAAACAGTTAAACCCAGGGAGAAGGCTAGAACTGAATTCCATGTTTCATCATTTGTTAATTTATTTTAATAATTATTTATAAACTGAGAAAAAAACAACGTGTGTGTTATGAATGGGACCTGCTCAGAAATACAAATCAGAAATATAGTCAGTGTCTTATTTCTTGCTTCTTTTTCACTTCTTCATTAGTGATTTTGAAAGAATGCACATTAAATAATTCTTTTACGTAGAAAATTTCAATGTAGTGCTGAAGTGAATTGAGCTGAAAAGCTAAATCATCATGGTCAACAGGTTTCATACCCATTCAGGCTGATATTAATTGCTAATAATGTAGAATCACATTTGGAACCTGGTGGGTGAACCTTACCTCTTTCTCTATGTCCCAGTAGCATATAGAAAAAGTGATAGAACCAGTTCTCCCTCTCAGTTGTATTTCTACAATGATTCATGCTATTTGTGTTTCCTTTAATAAAGTGTTAAAGAGCTGCTGTAGTGTAGGTACACAGCAGCTGTGGTAATTGGGTATTGGGAGTGGGGGTGTGGCTGGGCCTCATCCCTAATGGGCTACAGCTGTGAGAAGCAGGTGAGCAGCATTGAAGGTAATGAGACACAGAGTGCCCAGGTGCACTGACCAATCTCCAGAGGGAACAGAGGGCACACAGGTGCAATGCATGAGCACTCAGGGGTATGAAAGGCTAGGCTAAAGCACAAGAAGGGTAGCTGCTTGAAGCCTTTTGAAGTAGTATGGTGTTACTCTGTATGGGCAGATGCCTGGACCCTTCTGAGATGGTAAGGTGTTGCTCTGTATGGGTTGTAGCCATCTGAAATTGTATGATGATACTCTGTGTATTGTGTCTGTCTCAACTGTGGCACTGAAGGAGGTAGTTTGTTGATCAGAGTATCAATATCTTATCTCTACATACTGAACAATGCTGAAGAAAGCAAATGTTAGTGATTAAATCGCATGGTTTGGGGGAAAATATCAGAAAAAGCAATATCATTATGTGCCTGCTGTGCCTCCCTAGGCCTCTCCCCCCTTCTTCCTTATGTCAATGAAAGTTTATAGTTTCAAGCCAAGAAAGTTGAAGTTTATTCTTCTGTATTACTTATCTTAAAATATTAAGCACTCTTATGTTTCCAATGCCATACATTCCTCAAAAGCAAGGTGGTTGTATTGTAAGTTATGCAGTCTGATGGTGATATTTACTTAGACCAGACCAAATTCATCAGAATCACCTGAGAATGCTACATCTTCCCAAGGAAGAAAAGGTTTCTCTTCTAGCCAGAAACTGACTGAAACATCCCTTTCTCATTGTAACTGATAATTGATCCTCTTAAGGCAAGTCTTGAGTGATCAAATCTGGAGAAAGACAACAGTGTTTTTGCTAGATTCTGAAAATGGGACATAATCAGAATTTGCTCTGTCAGCTACAGTTGCAAATGCCATCTCAACTCTGTTTTCTGCTTACCTCTTCAAAGTACCACAGCCTCACAGCAGGATATCCCTGTGAGTTCTGCTGAAAGTGGAGCATCTTTTGCAATGCCAGGTGCTAGGCTGTTGTCTGTTATGCTGCTATGTGTTTGCCATTCTGGCTCGTATCACTGAGCATAGTGCCCTGAAAAAGAGGCTGATTAAAGGGTTTGTTTCAGAAATGAATATGTGAGAGGGATTGGTAGCTGTTAGAAAGCGGCAAGGATCTGCTGTAGTTTGAAGGTTCACTCTTTACATAAACTGCTGACTTATGTATGTGTTTGTATAACCAGACAGGGGGGGAAAAAAAACTCTGGATTTTACACAAGTTTCTTTCAGATATCCAGATTATTGTAATGTCTTTTTCAATATATACTAGGAGGTTTCTCAGAGGCTTAAGTATCAAAAGAAATGCAGACTGTTATTGAAAGTTCTGCTGACACAAGATGGGATAGTGCTGTAGGGACTCATGTCACATACACTGCAGGGTAGGGGGAGATCATTCCTACCAGCAGCGAAGCAGAAGCACCAGAGACATGATAATTTCTAGCAAGGACATTTTAAGTCCTGCTTAGTCACTAACTTGGAGAATGACTTCAGGCAAATAACTTCAAAAGATACTAAAACACAGAGAATATTTCAACATATCAAATCAGACACAGATGTCAACATTGCCCTGTTTGGAAATGGATTTGTCAATGAAAAGGAAAAACTGTGAACTTGAGAGACAGAAAACTGCTGCCTGAGGACACTAAACAACAGAGCTGTCCCAGTACAAGATGAGTAATATCTCGTGCTTTGTAAATTGTTGAAGCTGGTGTGTTCACTTCTGACAAAGAACGGTTGGCAGAAAGAAATCAATAAATAGAATTTTGAATAGTAAGTCTTTTGTTATGGACACCAGAATTTTTCAGGTATTTATTCTGGGGAATTCTATTAGCCAAAAGACTTTT
>NW_005054558.1:195580-199328 GCF_000277835.1 Geospiza fortis | reverse complement strand
AGGTTATTTCTTTGTTCCTCATAAAGGATATATAAGAATTGTCCAAGTGTCCTTTAACACAGATAAAAAGCATGATTTTTGATGCAATCATTGTGTCCCTTCTCCCTTTTGAAGACTCTTCAGGGAACCAATTACTTGTATTGGAGAGGACAATTGTTGTGTGAACTGAACATTGAGACCCTTTGACAGAATGGTCTTATTTAAAGTATTACCAGTTAGCTTGAGAGGAAGGATCTGATGGGTTTTTTTGTCACATGCTCATGTTTCTGTTAGATTATTTGGTAAAAAGCTGGTCTGCACACACAGAAGGGAGCATAGAGAGACAGAAGCTGGCAAAGGTACCAGAATTATGGACTTGGAAGTTATCTTGCCTAGACTTTTGTCAGGGCATCCC
This sequence comes from Geospiza fortis, assembly GCF_000277835.1. Classification (NCBI taxonomy): domain Eukaryota; kingdom Metazoa; phylum Chordata; class Aves; order Passeriformes; family Thraupidae; genus Geospiza; species Geospiza fortis. The sequence goes on along the minus strand of NW_005054558.1, from coordinate 198,934 downwards.
AAGTAAGTTTCAGCTATGTGCCAGGGTGACACCCATCAAGATGAGTCTCAGAACACCTTGCAGATGGAGGCGGTCACTGCATAAGGATGTGGGACACATTATGGGGTGCATGGGAAGAAACATTTTGTTATTGCAGAGAACTTATAATGGGACATTTGAGGAAGGAAAGAAGGCAGGGAAGGAAATTAATCTAGGTGATTTGGGGAGGAGCAATCACAGAGAAATAGAAGGACAAGGGGATCAAAGGGGTCACTTACAGGTAAGCAAGATAAGTACACTTGTCTGGCCATGCCCTATCTTCTTACCAAAATCCATTTTCTAACCCTTTTGCTGGGTTCCTAGGTGTTTGTGTCTGTGGTGCCTGTGAATGTTTGAAAAAGATAGTAAAGATCAAGCTGGACTAGCCAGCACATAGATGCAATGGTCAGGAAGGCATTTGTGCCTCTCAGTGCGAGTCCAAGGGAGAGTTAAATACTGAGGACCAGCAGATTCCCAACCGTGTGTGTGTGTATAAGTACAGGGTTCTGCATCAGCAGCTAAAGTGGGGCTGGAGCATCAGGTGCCAGCAACTGGGGGAGACTGGGACCTCAGAGCAGCTACTGGGTGCAATTCCTTAACTATAATCTTTTATTACTCACAAGTAAACGACACATTTTTACAAGAATGCATTCCTTGAATGATGAATAAGATTTTTGAAGTAATTTGCATTGTAATGTAAGATATGGCAGTGTAATAGGCAGTGCACTTTTTTTACTTTGAAGGTCATCACTTTCCTTTATAAGTGCCAGATTGTCAGGTGTTCAGCAACTTGTCCCTTTTTTTTTTTCTGGCAGAATAGAACAAAAGCCTATTGAATATTTTGAGTTCTATTCTTTTTTGAAACAAGTAGCTACAGAAGAGCTCGGGTACCTCAGAAAGCCAAGCAGTCATCACTGATGACAGTGTTGAAACCAGAAGACAGAGAATCCACCAGGCATTAGGGAGGTATTTGTAAGGAATGATGTACAATGAAATTAGTTACCTGATGCTCACATGGATCTATGCACATTAGGAACCTTCAATTATCTTGAAGTGAGGCAGAAGACCAAAGCCAGCATAATCTTCTTAGAGTCATTCTAGTAGCCCTGAAAAGGCAGGAGATACCAGACAGAACCACTGTTTGCATAACTAGTATGACAGAGGTTTCAGTTTGTCAAACATTTATCCTGAGATGGTTGGATAATGAATACTACAGCTTCTCACAGAAAAAAGTAGTGGTGATAATCTCCTCCACTGGAGATTAGCTGGAGCAACTATGAAGCTGTTAACACAAAAATAAAAGAAAACCTTATAAGAATGCAAATGTGGTATAAACACGAACTCAGGATGTTGTGATCAAGGTCAACAGATGTGGAATATATATTTCATTTGCTATACGGTGCTGCTAGAAGACAGGCAGGAGAAATTGAAAATTCTCACTGATTAGAAGAAATTTGATATAACTAGTATTGCTAAAAGCTGATGAGTTGATTTGCATGATTAGAACATTAAAATCAGTGGCTATTACCTACTTAAGGAGAGCAAAATAGTCAAAAGAGGTAACAGAGTACACTGAAGAAACTTTGTGATGATAACTAGCGCAGTCCAGAAGACCGAAGAAAAATTAGTAATTGTCAGTTAATGCTGTAATCTTTAGAAACATATTTGAGGTCTCATACAGGTCTTAAAATAGACTCCTTTAGCCTCTTTTAAGCATGATAGATGATTGCTCTCTAACATGAAAAACTGTGTTCCCAGTTGTTATTTCTCTATTTTGGTCACCATTATAGCAGATGAAGATTCTTTAGTGACCTGAGGTGAATCAAGACTAGCTGTTAGGTTTATATGCAGTCTGGCAAACAAATGAGCTAGAATTTGGGCTTGATGATCCTTGTGGGCCCCTTTCAATTCAGGGCATTCTGTGATTCTATGAGTGTTTTCCATTAATCAGAAAGGACTGATGAAAATTTACTGGAGGACCAAAATTATTTCATCCCACAGTGCAGGCAAGCCCCCTCTGCCTCACGGTAAAGTGAAATTTAGACATAAATCACAACATGCAGCATATGAAATACCAACTAGATACCAAGAACTGCCTGGTAGGATTATTGTAAGAAAGAAGATGAAGGAAAGTAACACCATTGGGAAAAGATCCGTGATAGCTGTGCTGACATTAATAGTGTTTTGATTTTTTTTTAAGGGCATGGAAAACCTTAAAAAAATTAAGGACTATGAATACAATGCATGGCTCACTGTTGTCACTGATCATGTCTGTCCTGCATTCTGCAGGAAGTGCAATAAAGGGCTTACTTCACAGGAGGGCCATAAAGTTTTTCCATTAGTAACTAAGAGGATGATAAACACGTGTCATGACAGAAAATTCTGAATTTAAGTGGTTTGGATGGAATTTCAGAAGATATGATTGAAAGAATGTTTGACCAGCTGATGTGCACTCTTAAGAAATCTTGGAATAGTTGATACATTCCAGATGACTAAACAAGTGGATATTTTGTGACATAACTGAGTAAGAGACTTTATTCTTGAAAGAAAAATGAATAAGGGGGTGCTTTAATAGTCAATTATTAAAAAATTAAGGAATGTGTATCACTATGGATTTGTTGAATCTGTCATGTCAAATAAACCTGATTTACTTCATTAAAATTACAGATTTGGTTACTAAAAGGAGCTGCTTGTTCTATAAATTATTTGACTTTATCTTGCATCCTATCTTGATTACAAAATCAGTACTACACAACTATGCATTTAATGAACTTGTGAACTGGCTAATGAATAACCTATGAACAAGTAGTTATCAAAAGAAAATCAACCCCTGTGAGGTGTTCTGCAAGGGTTGAGAGTGGGTCTGACACTACTGGATGTTTCATCACTTCTTTAAAACTGAAAATTTGTCAGTGTTAAATAAAGAGAGCTTAGAATTATCCTGTATGACTTGAATTTCTGGGTAAGTTACATTCCATCAAACAAAATATATTTAAATGCAACCAGCCATGAAAGCTATAAATATGTGAGACACTTATAGTTCAAATTACAGACAGTTAAAACAATATATCCACAAATTTTCAAGTATCTACCCCATTCTGTCATGTGATGCTCAACCTTCTGCTGTGCCTCTGGGCCTTAGAGCTTCACAAGTCTCTCATTGGGAGAAGGATGATGATGATGAAGTCTTCTGCATCCCTCTAGAATCCACTTGGCTTTTTTTTTGTATTTGCTAAAGCAGTCACCACTTTTCTCTTTCTCCATTTATCCTCAAGGCAATTTTAGATCTGAATTCACTGTATTTGATGTAATTTATGTGTCTTGGATACTTTTTCT
>NW_005054558.1:190909-195570 GCF_000277835.1 Geospiza fortis | reverse complement strand
CCTGGGTTTTCACACTTTTATAAGTTTGGTCCATTTGCGTATTGGGGATTAATCTTCCAATTACAGCTTCAGGTAATGAAGTCATTTTACCCCAAGTTTGCTCCCCTTGAACTCACTTTTGTTTACTTCTCTCAGAGCCTGAGACGGTGAGGTGTCCTTGATTCCCAGGCTTAGAGAGGAATTGTTTTGTCTGATCAAAATGTAAAGATGGTAGCTAGCACTGTGTATGGAGTTTAGAGTAATACACTAAAGAATTAGAGGATTACAAATGCATGAAAAATATAAAAGGTAAAATCCTAAGACAACATTCCTTGCTGCAAGTGGCCTCTGCTGTCTCCTATGCCTGTCATTTTAAAGTTTCCACTATCATTAGCTGTCCATTTTCCTCTACACAGCATTTCACACTAGGGTCATGGATAAGGTATTACATAAGCATAAAGTGCTCTTACAATGTATTAGTTTCAAAATCCATCAAACAATAGAAGCCATTTGTACAATTGTATGAAGCTTAGTAGAAATTTAAAAAAAACTCTGTAGAACTTCTGTGGTCATTGGGCAATTTCTGTTATCTGGTAAAACAAACCTCCAGGCAGGCCAGGACTAGCCTACACACAGCTTGACCTGTCTTGGTGCCTGTGTTGTTAGCCCTAAGCCTGTGGTCTGGTGTAAGCAATGCTAAAAGACCTTGCTAGGCTACAATATTGTGCTAGAAATTACAAGGGAAAACTACTTACAAGTCAATGTTAGGGTTGATAAGACTTGTGGTTATTCAGCCCAGAGAAGACTCAGGGGAGAGCTTACAGCAGCCTTCCAGTAGCCAAAGGGAGCTTACAAGAGAGCTTTACTGTGAGGATGGTGAGATACTGGAACAGGCTGCCCAGAGAAGTTGCCCAGACTTCTCCCTGGATCCCCCATCCCTGGAAGTGCTCAAGGTCAGATTGGGTTGGGCCTAGGGTTCAGGTTAGGTTGGATGGGGCTTGGAGCAACCTGGCCTAGAAAGTGTCCCTGTCCATGACAGGGGAGATGGAACTAGATCATCTTTAAGGTCCTTCCAACCTGAACCATTCTACGATGACTGTATATTAGGTTCTGTTTGACTGACTCTAATAGTGGTGATTTTAAAGTAATTTAACGGAGAGGATTTCTTCTTGATAGATTGAGATACTGTTGCCTTTTGTCTCAGAATGCTTTCTTCTGCTAAAAGCAAGCAAGCAAATAAAATTACTTTTTGAATGCACTAATATTTCCATGGCAACATTAAAAACTCTCAGTTTAGTACTGTGAAAACAGAAAAAACCACAATATTGTTACCTAATGACTTGGTTCAAGTTAGTATATCACAGTTTTAAATCATCTAAAGAGAAATTTACCATGAAACATCTTCAAGTCAGTTGTTAGTAATTACATGGGTGCTGCTGAAACAGATAAGTTCCAAACACCAACTCCTTTTGACTGTTTTAGTAGTATGTTCTCTGGCTTGTGTCTGTGTTTGGCCATTACTTCTCTAGTTCTTTGGGGTGCTGTAGCCACAACTGTCACAGTTTTTATTCTGCATTATTTTGGCACATGAGAAATAGTTAAATACTTTCAGGCTTTGGTGGTGGAAAAACAGTATCTGAAAATACTCCTTAATTCTGAATGCCACTTTCTCTTCTGGTGTCGGTTGAAAGAACTTGATTTATTTCAAGAATCACTGTGTGAAAAGGCAGTATGTCTGTTACTGAATGGTATACCTGACACATTCTCTTCTAAAAGGTGATTTAGTACTAGCATCTTTTGTAGGACCAGGGATACCTGCTTCTTCCTAAACAGTAACAAACCAAGCTTTCAGCAGCAATTCTAGGACTGAAATAACCACTAAGGACTATACTAAAATATTATCCAACAGTGTAAAACTAATGTGCTAGTTTTGGCTGGGGTAGTGTTAATTCTCTTCATAGTAGCTGATGTGGGCAAATATGCTTTGGATTGGTACTGGAAACAGTCCTGATAACACAGGAATGTTTTAGTTACAGCTGAGCAGCTCTTGCACAGCATCGAGGCTTTTCCTGCCTCTCACCCCACCCCACCAGCGAGGAGGGCTGGGGGTGCACAAGAAGCTGTTGAGGACACAGCTGGACAGCTGACCCCAAATGACTGCAAGGATATTCCATGCCATATGGCATCGTGCTGAGCTTTAAGCTGGGGAAAGAGGGAAGGAGCAGATATTGAGGGTGGTGATGGTGTTTGTCTTCCCGAGTTGCTATTACACATGATGGAGCACTGCCTTCTGGGAATGACTGAACACCTGCCTACCCATGGGAAGTGGCGAATTAATTCCTTCTTTTGCTTTGCATGTGTATGCGGATTTTGCCTTACCTGTTAATCCATCTTTATCCCAACCCATGAGTTTTCTCACTTTTAATCTTCCAGTTTTCTCCTGGATTCTGCTGGAGGGCAGTGAGCAAGTTGCTGCATAGTACTTAAGTGTTGGCTGGGGTTGAAGCATGACAACTAGCCAAATTAAAAAACAAAAACAAAAAAAAACCAAACAACAGAATTGAACAAACCCCCTCTAAAAAAACAAAACAAATATCAAAAAGCAACACCCCTCCAAAGATTTTATTAAAATATATATTGAGAAGTTAAGGAAAACAATAAAAAAATCAACATAGATTTAGCATTCTTCTGTTCATCCATCTGTCTTGAAAGAAGAAATGTTCTTTTGGTTTTATTATGCATTCGGATTCTATGCACCTAAATTTTTACAGCTTGCTTTATTCATCAGAGAATAAGAAAAAAATGCTTAAGAAGCCAATTTTCATACAGGTTTTTTTTCTGAAGAATAAGGTCATTAAGCTGAGATGACATCCCTATCATTCTTTAAATGTCTCTGAATATTCTGTTTGGAGTTTTTAATTGTTTTATTTATCTCAAATCCCTGTCATACAATAAATCAAGCCATGGTAATTTTTTCTTGTCATTCAGAAACGTTTTCTTCAGTATAGGTATAAAATGCTTATCTGTGGTTACCTTTTGTTCTCTCTTTCTTACTGTTGGTGAATCTCTTCTTTTTTTACAGCTCATATTCTATTTCATTGGTAATATTAATCAGAAATATCCAGGGACAAAGTTCTCTTTACCTGTTGCCGTAGTCATGGGGACTAAATGGCTGTATGCATTTTCACATTCAGTAGCAGCACTGTCATCATCACAATCCCAGATCTTCATCATGAGACTTCTTGGTTTAACAGATAGAAGTGTTCATTATCCTTGCTTTGTTTCTGTCATAGTGTTCCACCTCATTTTCCTGAGCTGTTGGCAAAAACATTTACACATGGCAAAACTCAGTGTAGCAATATCTGTGAAAAAGATTGTTGACAACTAAGTAACAAAACACCTTCCTGTAGGCTGGTACTTGTCAGTCAGAAGGACTGGAAGTACTACCATCACTGTGAATTCACATATGCTTGCTGCTGACTCCACACAGGGATTTGTGAAACCCAGCATAACTTAGAAATCAACAGGCTCTGACTTTTGCTGTCACTGGTGCAGTAGATCAGTTTAACTAATGTAATTGACTTTAACCAAATGACCATCTACAGCCACTGAGGAATAGAAGTGCAAATTTAGCACTATTGATTTTTGCCAGGTCACATCAGTGACTATTTGGATCAGCTTTTTCTGCTTTCCAAATACAAACTGTGCTATTTGATTTGCTTCATTATAAATGTAACGAGCGCTCCTGAGGTGATCAGCTAATCAGTGTGGGTTTTTATGCTCATCAGGTCATAAAACTCATTAATGGATACATTTAGCTTTCTACTGCTGTTGACAGGATTAACTGTTTCTTTTTGGTGCCTTTTTTAGCCAAACACTAAAAAGAGAAGTTTCTGCAGATCAGATATAAAAATAAATAAGTTGCTTCATATTTAAGAAGAGGGCTGTAGATAATTAACTCACTCTTGAGTTCCATAAGATAAATTCAAATTTCTGTTGTTAAAAAAAATCATTATTGTAAATAGCCTTTTGTTTTTAAGTCTATAAAACAAATAGGGTCATTTTATACAGTTTCTAGTACTGCACTGCAGTTTGTCCTTCAGACACTGGCACTGGAGCACCTACTCATTTGCTGTTTCTTGGCCTTAGGAACATGTGAAGACCTGACAGTATTACTGGGAAGCCTGGCAAAATGGCAAAGATTTTGTAACAAATGAAGGTACTGATACCCTGAGTATATCTGGTGCCCTCAAAGGGCAAAATTCTCCCTCTCCTGCTCTCATCTCAGAAGCCCAAGCAGCCCATGTGCAACTGCCCCATTTAAATTTCCACTTAAATGAAGTCATTACATTCTAATGGGGATGAATCTTTTCTAACGCTTGAAAAAAAAGGAGGGCACTGAACTCACCCTTTGTGGTAGGAATATAAAAAGCACGAAGCAAGGCATTGCAGAATTATGATTCCAAGTTTTCAAACCCTCCCAGATAAATATTTGAAACAACTGAATAGTACTGTGTGCACATAGGAAAGCCAGTTTTCCTTTCTGATTTAGGGCAAGTTTCTTGGAATAATGGAGGCACTTTTCAGAACAAGAAATACATTTGTTTTAATTACTCTCTCAATGTATGAACAAGCCAATGGAAAAGAAAAAAAAAAGGGGGGGGGGGGGGGGATTTAGTTAT
>NW_005054558.1:157022-190712 GCF_000277835.1 Geospiza fortis | reverse complement strand
AGGGAAGGATTCAGTTATCAAAACTCCACTATGTTTCATGATTAAAAGAGCACAATATTGTTTGGTTTTATTGTTGTTTTCACAGAAGTAAAAGCCCACGAAATGGAGTTCAAGAGTGTAACTGCTGCTGGGCAATTAATATTGGCTGTACCTATACTTTTTTTTAGGCTTACTAGGTATCCCATTTTTTTTAATCCACTGAAATAATATCTTCTGGCAAGTCTGCTTTGTCTGCATCACTCCTGCCTACTTTGTCTTCTCAGCATCTACACTTCCATCCTGGGCACTGCCTTCAGAAGTGGCCTCATGCTGTGAGTTGGGCTGTAGCCCCTCAAGCTTGTACTTTAGCATGTCTCTTACAGACAGCAGCGAGGGCTCCTGGTACCTGATGTAGCTCTGGATGCTTTTGTGGCCCAGGGCTTGCCTGGGGCTTATATGCTTTTCTACAATTGAACTGGACTTACCAAGAACACAGGTGATCAGAGACTGTTCAGCATAGAAACTCCCTTACACAGATTTTATAAGACTATACCTTTTCTGCCCACATTGGGATTCTTCTTTGTTTAGATACAGGGACATAGCACCTTCCACAGTTTAGTCCTGTAGCCGAACTGGGTTAAAGACCATCTAAGCAAACTGCTGCAATGCAGCATTTTAGTTTTCTTTACTGGATCCCTTGTGTCAGGCTTTATGGATCATCCATGTTACAAATAAATTCCCCATGGATTTTTGTGTATATTCTTCACTCAAACTTTTATTTATATATCTTCCATGGTTTTTTTAGCTATGATGTCTGACTCTCTTTTTAGGTTTTGGAGAATTTAAAATGCAGATGTTTACAAAATTTTATGGAAAACTTGGGGGCAATATGGCATTTCTGTCTCCAATTTTGTTATTTATGTCTGAACCTGAAAACCAATAGCAGCACAATTCTCTGATGTTGCCAGAGGAACTACAATTATTTCAAATTACCTAGAGGTGACAATATCAATTGTCCTATCATTTTCCAAACAACAAATGCAAATGTCTTATGTATCTTCTGCAAAAAGCCTTTGTAGATATGAGCTTTGACAAAATCCCTAGGAATCATAGCAAACCAGACAGATACTCCTCAGCAAAAATCTGGTGTTCTTAGGTGCTCTAAACATTCTGCTGATTCTAAAGGAACTTCTATATGTAAACTATAATCTGTATATTCATGTAGCTAATATGTAAATAATAGCTTAAATTGACTACAATGCAACTTAGTAAAAAATCACTTGAAATAATTTTCAATCTTGGTTGAACATGTAGTATTCAAATTATATGTTTTTATTATAACATCATTTGTGTGCACGGTCTTTTAATTTTAGAGAGTTTTCAAGTAAGGAAAGTGTTAAAAATTATTTCAAGCTTCTCTGTAAGAGGCTTTCCAGCAATTTGATCCCAGCCTTGCAGATTTCAATTAGAATTGAAGCTTAAATGCAAGAATTCTTTACAGAACAATATGTTGTTCCCCATTCCTCCTCTACTGTCTAATGATTTTCATTTCATCCCACATCTTCTTCAAAAAGTTTCCTTTTCTCAAATACATGAAATGCAAGATCAGATGTCTGAACAAAAGTTTTCTTTGAGAATGAAGGAAAAGCACAGAAAAATGACCTTTTTAATATTTTGTTTTCTTCAGACTGATTGCTATTTTCACTTACAAGGCAAACAGAACAATCTTAGTTTAAATTTTGATTCCTATAGTCAGAGTGATATATTGTTATCCTCATGTAAGGTAGTCTTTGCTGTCGTGATCCCAGCTCACAGGTCTTTAGGGATTGAAGAGTTATACTCAATACAATTTAAATAACAACAACAACAAAAAAACAAACACCCCCCCCCCCAAAAAAAAACCCCAAAAAACTCTTAAAAATGCCTAGAACTAATTTTCTCTCCCTAATAATACCTCAATTTCAAGCACAAGTGTCTCCTGTCTCAAGCAGAGACTAGAGCTGAGACGGGAGTCCCATGGCTTTGCATGTCACTGGAATGTGAAGATTTTGCTTTTCCAATAGAATAAAATAAGTAAGATGCAAGATAAGAAGAATGTATTTAAAGATTAAAGCTGCTTGCAAATGTAAAACTAAACTGTATCCTGGCACTATTTACTAAGGGAGTAGAATATTTATATTTGGTAAAAGTATATTAGTCACGGAGGAATTAATGAGTGAGTGTAAATGACAAAGTGATACGCTTCTTTTCATACCTCATTTTGAACATCTTTGTGTGTACACCCACACAGAAACACACAGGGTTTTACAGGTGCTGAAAATATTTTTCCTATTTACTTTTTTTTGGTGAAGACTGAACTATAAAATTGAGTATGAAGTGAAGGATTCATACAGTTATTTTCAAGGAATATCTATGTATTCCTGCATCTCCCTGGGGTAACAATGAACTTGCTAAAAATTCAGTGATATTCAACATTTCAGAATAACTAAGAATTATTACCTCTGTTTCTGACTTGGAGTAGATCAGCTCCCAAAGTGGAGAGTGCTGCCCCTGTGGAGTCTCTGGCCTGCAGCATTCCTGATATCTATCCAGAATACTGTCAGGTGACAGGAGACAATGATTGCTTGTTTCTTTATTAGCTTGCTTACAGAAGATTAGGTGCTGGCAGTAGTTGATGAAGCTGCTAGTGTCTGCTAAATATTTATTGGTCCTAGACAGATTCCTGCATGTTTTAGGGTGAGTAATCAATTTTCTGTCAAAAGAGGTGTTGGTCATCTGCCTAGAGGGAGGCTCAACTCCTCATTCTTGTATTACCCTGAAGATGACTGGGATCATAAGGGGTGCTCTTGGCAATTTCTGTGACTGTCAGTTTGAATGAGCTGGATATTTGGTACAGTTTCTCAAACCACACCCAGATTTAATTTTTTTGATGAGCGGTCATATACCCATACTATATTTCAAAATTTCAATCTCAGGATGAGATTTAATAGTCATATTAATATAATAAAATAATACAGATAGTACTTCACTGAAAGGTTCATGGTTTCAGCATTCATCCCTCAGTGTGATGCAGAATTGATCATTATTGCCAGACAGTATTCTGAACAAATGTTAATAGGCAAAGCAGTTCAAAGAGAATATGCTTACTGAAGATACAGACTATTTTCCAGCAGTATAAACTCTATCATTTAACTGTTATCAATCTCTTCAGCAATGCTATGTGATGATATCTTGCTTGAGAGGTGATTTAGTATTTGCTTGAAATTATAAAAATTGCTGGTTAACATGTCTAGTAATCTGTGCATACAGGGGGCTTGTGTAACCCTTGGTTGAAAGACACTGAGTTGGCTCTATACATGACAAGTATACAGAAAAAAACCCATGTTATCTCAGTAGGAGATTGTAGGATGTCACCTGGTCTGCAATGTCCCTTTGGTCAGTTTGGGTCACCTGTCCCAGCTGTGTCCCCTCCCAGCCTCCCAAGCACCCCCAGCCCCCTCCCCAGCCTGGCAGTACAAGAAGCAGAAAAGGCCTTGGCTCTGTGTAAGCCCTGCTCAACAATAACAAAAACATCTCTGTATTATCATCCCTGTGGTCAGCACAAATCCAAAACAGAGCCCCATACCTGCCCCTGTGAAAATAATGAACACTACTCCAGACAAAACTAGCACAGGGTATCACTTAAGAGCATTTGATTTATGTTTAAAATCTAGATGGCTAGCAATGGCCATATTCCAGTAAGTCAGTGAAGATATATTCAATTTCCTCACTGAAACTCAGAAAATAATTTGGCCCTGTATAGAGCAGTCACTTAGTGGCTCATCACCTGAATCACACACACAATCTACATTTTCTCAATATCTATTAATTGTAATAGGGGCTTAGATGGCTCATGTGCTTTCAGAAAATTCACTGAAGTTTTTAAAATTATGGACTGAATCTTATCATTTACATTGAGGACCTGTTATCTTTGCCAGGGTCCTCAAAACAGAAAAATATAAACTCATACAGTTACTCTTGTAGATACTGTGGTTAGCTGTCATATATTTTTTGAAAGGTAATTATCTTAAATCTACATTTCCTTCTAAGTGTATGTCTCTTCTTGGAGTGGGACCCCAGATGACTTTGGTTCCTGTTTCCAGAAGTGAGATGTAGTGCTGGTTTACTGCATTCCTCATATAGGGAGGGAGAATCAGAGCCTCAAGCTCTACTTTCCAGCCTCTGGGAACTCTTGAGTGTTCATACATAGGTTGTTTCAGTAGGGGTTACATGCTGGGGACTAACAGCTTCATCCCATATGATTTAAGACAATGATACTTTCTTTCATGTTACTGGAAAACATCTTGTCAGTATGCGGGTTATCATCTATAGGTTGCAAATGTTACTTTTCCCCTTTACAGTTTGGCCTACATCAACAACCTCTACTAGTTTTCATTTGCATCTTTGCCAGAATAATAACTGGGAAGTGCTAAAGCATCAGTCTGGGGGCATTTGAAAAATTTTCAAGCCACTTTTGCTGATACTCTATCACTGAATCTCTAATACCCACAGGTATCCCTCAGTATTTTCCTCAGTGATGCCATCAGCCATGTCACTTTGTCCTCCAGCCTCTCTGCACTGCAGTGCTGCAGTCAGCTGACACGCAGTACACGTTTTAAGATTTGCAGAGCTGCCTTGATGGGAAGCTCTCAAGTGTAGACTTGTGCTTCAGTAACTGTGTGCCACATGCCTGCAGGAGACACACAGCCCAGGGGCAACTCAAACACAAGCTAATGTGGAAGCCAGAGATGCTCAGAACTGTACTTCAAGCCACAGAAGCTTTGCAAAAGCAAAATTAAGGCTCTGAACAGATGTAGAGAGAGATTTTTCTGAGTTTGTACTTCTGATGTTCAAGACCAAGTAGCTGGTATAACAAGTATAAAAGCCATTCCCCAAGTTGCTTTTGGAATTAATCACTGCTGCTTTGGTTCAGATAACATTTACTCATTCCAAATTTACATTACACCTGTCACTTTTATAGGGAATTCTATTTTAGATTAGAATTTCTTATGTTCAAATGATTTATGTCTTCTGTAATTTTTCCTCTTACTTTTTGGAGGAACCTGTTTCAACAAAAAATATGAAGGAAGGGAAAGTTATTCCTCAGAAAATATTTAAATTATCTGTTCACCATGTGAGACAAATGTAGTGCCCACTGTTTTATTTATTTGAATGCTATTTAAATCTAGCTTATTTCAATAATGTCATAGCAATCATCTATAAGAAAAGGTTTAGCACTATTTCCCTATAAAGATCTTCTCAATCAACAGAACTTTTATTCTTCTCTCTGTAGGCTTCTGTTCACACTTAGTTTATGACTTCAGTGTCAAACTGGTTTTTTTTTCACTAGCTTCATTCAGGTAATATATAAATCTATTTCACTTCATCTTGACTTCAGTAGATCTGTCTATGCAGGGAGTAGATGTCACAGCTGCTTCTGTCAATATTTCCTTTGTGCAGGTGAAATGATGTGGTTGCTATCCCAGATGAGCTGGTGGCCCTGAAGTGCCAAGACATTAGATTTGATAGTCGTTGACTAATTGGATAGTCATGTAAATAATTGATGTTCTTTGTTCCATAGCTGAGCCTCTCTTCCAAAAATCTTTTTGAAAGCAAAAACTAGAGTAGGAATCTGTCAAATTTAAACCATCACATTATTTGTATTAAAAAAGTGGTGTTTACATGAAACCCTGAAACATTATGATCAGTTTTGTGGACACCATGATTCAGGAAAGCTGCTGGTTAACAGAAGAAATATGCTGAAGCAAAGGGCAGACAAGAGAAACTGACTCAAGTGAAGACTAATGAATTGCATATTTGTATTTGAAGTGTCACTTTCAAAACTTCCTTGCAGTTAAAAAATAAGGTAATTTTGTATTATCTATTTAGTACTTACATGTAAAACATATCCCCACTTTTAGATCTTTAAAGCACTAAGACAGAAACAAATATAGTTATCATCAGATATTTGATTTTCTTAATTTTCTTGTATGGAAGTTAAAGGGCTTTGTCATTTGCTCATTGTTCACAAAGTTTTACCTCATGGGAAGAAATTTTTTGGGCCTGGTTTACATATTTAACTTTTTGGGGAAAAAAGTAATGAACAAAATAGAGAATAAAACACGGTTTCTTTAGGAACAGAGTGTATGTTCTGAGAAAATTCTATAGGAAGGTGGATTGCATGAGTAGGTCTTTAATATCCAAGACAGATGATGTATACTGAAAGAAGTGCATCTTTGCTGGATTTAGCACTGCTTCATTCACTGCATACTGACTGAATAATGTATGACTGTGGTATTAAACCTCTGGGAAGAAAGCAGGTTTTCACACCTGAAGGGTTACATCTGAATGCAAATGTCGCACAGGAAAAAATACTGATTAACTTTAGCCTTTCAGATTGAAGGAATTAGTTACATAACTTGAAAGTATAATATATATCATCTTTAATTTGAGCTGTTTCCTTACAGTTTACTCTAAAATGTAGATAGGACAGGATGAAAAAATTCTCTTGCAAGAAATTTTCACAAAATCACAGAATGTTTAAGATGGGAAAGGAGGTCATCTGGTTCAACACCCTTCATCAAGCAGGGGCACCCAGAACCTGTTGCCCAGGATCACATTGAGATGGCTTTTGAATATCTCCAAGGATGGACACTCCTCCTTTCTGGACAACTTGTGCCAGTGCCCAGTCACCCTCACAGTAAAAAAAAAAGTGTTTCCTGAAGTTCAGAGGGCACCTCCTATGTCTCATTTGTACCATTTTCTCTTGTGCACTACTTTCAGAGCCTCAGCTCTCTTCTTTGCACCTTCCCTCCAGGTATTTATAACATTCTCCCTGAGTCTTCTCATCTCTAGGCTGAAAAATCCCAGCTCTCAGTTTTTCTGTGCATGAGAGATGCTCTGGTCCCCTCATCATCATTTTGGCCCTTCACTGGGCTTGCTCCAGTAGATCTATAGCTCTTAAATACTTATCTATTTTTATCTATCTCTGTATCTATCAATTTCTGTTATTTTATTCAGGGTATGTTTCTTCCATGTTGCAGAAGGTTGCCATGAACTCTTGTATCAATTTTTTTTTACACTCACATAGAAAAAGCAAGCTGTAACTAGAAGATATTGTTCTGGTGCTCCTTTATTGACAGTCCTGCCATATTTTTTCTGCTCCTCTGTCAACTTCAGTGCTATAATTTGGTCTATGCATTGTTATGTTTGAGCACAGGGTTTGCCGACAGATGGGAAGCTGAAACTACCCTTGCATTCTTCTCTCAAATATACCAGTGTGATCCTAGACTAATATGGGCTCTGTAGGACTACAGCAGACTTTTTATGTTAGATAGAATTTGGTATAAATTTTAATTAGCTGTATATTTACCTTATACAAGACTCCACAGTATTTTAATTGTAATCTCCTGTATTAAAAAAATCCTTACACAGAATATTTAAAGATTATAATATTTATATGTGGACATGTCTTACAAGTGATTTTGACAAATTGAAATCAATCCACCAGTCTATTTCACTAAAACTTTTGCTCTAAAAATACTAATAAATATCTCTACAAATACAAAGATTTATAGGAATGAATAAGAGGAATCTTATAGAAAGGCAAGTTATTATTTTTAAGGGATAAAGGCAGCATCAGTAAATATTTTTCTAAAATAAAATATAAAAGATGGAGTCATTATAGGATCTGGCAAGCAAATATGCTTATAGGTTTTGTTAGCAGGCTGTTCTCTGCTCCTGCAATAATTTCCAAAAGTTTTTGCAGCTAGCAAAAGAATTATGAGACTGCTCTCCATTCACCACATAAATGATCATAATTTTGATCAAGAAATGAACATGTGGCACATGATGAAGTTTGTCCTTCCTAGATATCTTTATCAGAGCATGCACATGGCTTCCCCCTCCCTTCCCTCTGTTGAAACCAACTACAGTTTTGGCAGGGAAATGATACACTGCATTCAGTGAATGCATCCTGCACCCTGTGAATTATCTGAAGCAGCTCTGTCAGGCCTGCAGTTTATCATTCTTGCATGGCATGAAGCTGGGAAAGCACCAGCTACAGACTCTCTCCTTCTTTTCTTTCCCCTCTGCTACAATAGCACGTTGTTTTTCTGGCTTTCTCTTGACCTTGGGCCATGATTAAGGTGTAGGGCTCATGCAAGGCGCTGGAAAACAATACATGTCTGATCGTGGTTCCGAGCTTCTCCCACCCACAGACCCATTCACCAGGCCCATTCACCCATTCTCTATGGGTGGAAGAAGAGCTGGCAGTAGTACAGCTGGTGTGCCTGGCTACCCTTCAGAAACAAACAGGATACTGGGTTCTTTCTGTGTGACGTACCCTGGGTCAGTAAGGAGCAGGACAATTTGTGTGATCAGGTGAAGAGCCTTCTATGAAAGCTCCCCAGGACTTTGGACTGAGCAGTGCCTTACAAGCCTGCCTGCATTACCTGCAGGTCCAGACACACAGTGCTGGAGGAATATCTCACATTTGAGAATCTGGGCAGGACACTGCCTCTAAGCCTATACTTCTAGTATCACTCAGCATGCCTTCAAATGTTCTACATCTTCCCTGTGAGACCAAAAGATGCAAGTAATCCCCAAGTCCCATGAATGTCTTTCTGTATTGTATTTTGGGTCTGCTAGAACATTTCAGATGACCACGGGCACATGTGTTTCTTAATTGTACTTCTGCCCTTGGGCTCTCCTGATGCTCAAATGTTTGCACAGAGTAGATTCACATTCATGATAAAGGAAGCATAGACACTTTACAGGTCTACACCTACATTTGAGATACCTGAAGTTTCATTTATAGTATCTCCAAAGAACATGTGTAGTTTTGTAGTAATTATTTCATTTTGAGTAGTTGACTTTGAAAACTGCTCAGTTGAATCAAGTACTTTTCACATTGCCAGATTTGCCAGGCCTATTTATATCATATGAACTTCTCAACTGAAACTTTTTTGTCAGGTACTCAGTATTCTTGCAAAAGTCAGCTTTCTTGGATGATGGCCTTAGTAAGTAAACCTAATAACCTACTGGGAAGTAATAAACACATCACTTTTTTCAGAGGGAAGAAACTGTACAGTAAGGCTCAGACATGTTTATTATGAAACAATGCTTGCATTTTTGCTTGCATTGTCTGTTTGTAAGTGTATCAAACTACGATTATCACCTTGGAAGGAAATTTTGATATTTATCAAAATAAAAATCAAAAGGAAAAACTTTTATCAGTCCTAACTAGCTAAACAGAATAATTATTCCTTCATTTAGCTACCTTTAGGAACTATGAAGTGTGATTATCTTATTTCATATAGGGGTCCAATATTAAGAAATCTTTGATTAAAATATATAACACCATTAAAATAACAAAAATAATCCTTCATTTATAATCAAATTTTCTACCTGTCAATGATATTTTATTTGCTTTTTTTCTAAAAATGTCAATTTCTTCAATGAAAAATCACCTGAGAATAAAAGCTTAGCTTGCAAAAATAAGATTAGTAGTTTTTGTTTTGAACTTGTCTATATTTCTCACCAAGACTTCCTTCAAAATCTTAAAATATTGAACCTTTAATATTCCCTTTCTGGTCTAGATCTGTGTTTCTGAGAGACCAGGAAAACACACCATTAATTTGTTGTAATGTATCCAATCCAGGGCATGCTTCTCTTATTTCACCTTAAAGATCTTCCTAGGGCATATTCAATGATTTTACCACAGCTTTGAAGTTCAAAATATAGAAAGCATTAAGTCCAGCAAAGAAAGGGGGAAGTCAACAGGCATCTAACCAATAACTTAAGAAAAACTTGTGGGGATAAATTTCTTTGCAGAGTAATCTTTTGATAATATGATCATTTATTGTCTCCTGATTACTGCTGGGCATCCTCTCTGACAGGAGACTACTTGCATTTAGATGAAAGAAGTTGGACAGCTCTAGTTTTTACATGTAGAGTGCTGGGAAAAAAAAACCCAAAAGCACACAACAGCAGCAAAGGACATCTGTGATTCCTGGGTCTGCTCCCAATGCCCAAATGTCCTTTCTGGGGCAGCTGCTGCTAATGGTCAAAACCAGTCGTCAGGTTCTCAAGTTGCCTGAATCATCAGATTGCAGGAGGGAGGCTTTTATCTGTTTGATTTGTTTAGTGGACTTTTTACTCAGTGAACATATTTAAAAGTCTACACTTGTATTAATATGACTTACATACAGCACAAGTAGCTAATGAAACCACCAAATCTGTCATTTATCATTCTCTGCTTGAATTGCTTTGAGATTTGCAGCCTGTATTGTACCTTTTTTTATCGTTTCGCCTCTGAGCTTATGTTGAATATCTGTCTGACCATTACCATTTAAAGAAAATTACACATAAAAGAGCTATCTTAGTAAAGAAGAAACAGCTTCAGTATTTGGTAGCTCTTTTCCTCAAATGAACTTGTATGTGATAAAATTATTTTTAGACAGTTTTTTCTAAATATTATGAAATGATCTGAAATAATTACAAAATCAGTGATGGCAATCCAGTGGCATTTCAAAGTTATGGAATTGCTTTTTAAATGGATGTTCAATGTAGTATCTTTTTTCCTACAGGCTGTAAGCACTGAGCTGAAACTAATGGCAGTCAGTTACCAATGGCTTTACCTGACAAGTGAAGATTTACTTAATAGTGTAATAGAACTGGAGCCAGTGATATTTATCATTTTATCTTTCCCTTTGCAATCAGCACTTGGTTTTATTCAGTCTAGAAGATAGTATGTTTGTAGAGAGTAGATAACAGACTTATTTTCAGTTTAGCCAAAAACTTCTGCTTGGTAAGTCACTTAACCTCTGTGTCTGAGTCTCACTAGCTGTTAAACAAAGATAATGCTATTTTTCTTCTTTTGTAAATGGCCCTTCTGAGCATACAACAGAGCAAAGTTGCACTACCGCAAAACAGGGGAACAAGATATAAAAATTACAGAAAACAATGGCTTTCAAATGAAAAGCAGTTTTGGGAATAAATCCAAGTGGATGACAGAGACAAGAATGCACATAAGCACATAGAAAATGAAACTAACTATTAACAGGAGAAAAATCAGTGTGATGTAGGCTTATTAGAACTGATCTGAACAGTGTGTGTAGTTATGGGATGAAAAATCAGAGTTCACTGAAGGCTTAAGGCACTTGGGCTGCTGACTAGGGTAGGAATATGCAGAGAGTAATGAACTGCCTGTCCTTCAGATGGGGATTGGAAGAGCTGATCCATCCCCATCTGCTACAGTCACGGGCTGCACCCTGCTAGGGGAAGGGTTGAAAAGTATGGGAAGGGACTGCTCCTCCCTCAGCAGTAACTTGGGTTTGCTCCCCCATATGGGTAAAGGCATTCCCTCCAGTGTATCCCACAGCCTTTGGCATGGCTCTGGGAGCCTTAGCAGGGTGATGTAAGTGGTATATATAAATTGGTAGAGCGAAGTGGCTGCAGGAGGAAGGCAACAGCCAGGAAGATGAAGTCAGTGGAGCAGGGGAGGAAAGGGAATCTTGCAGGGGTTGGTCTTGACTCACCTTTTCTTGCTTTCCTTCATTTCTTCTGTTTTCTCCCATGTCACCTAATCTGCTGTTGTAAGATTTTGCTGACTAGCTGAAAAAGCCATCCTTGAGACATCTCCAGGATAGTTAATGTGGGGATTAGTAATTCGTATGTAGAAATTTAAAAAATAGATTTTATAAAACCAAGGGATGAAACAGAAAAATCAAGGATTATATTGTCCCTTAGGAACAGAATATACACTGCTGTTTTCTCAGTAGAAACTTCTTTACAAATATTAGTCAGACTTTGGAGTATTTTGCATTATTGATTGTAGTTGTCAGAGGAATAATGAACAGTAATTCACATTGTTTTATGTGTTGCACATTGATGAGATTCAACAGGAATTTTATTATTTAAGTTAGATCGGAGAGCATCTGCACAGTTCCCATCTGTGCTGTGAGTGAATGACTTGCCAGCTGGGTTAGCTACATCTTTGAAGAAATGTGAGCCTGCCCTCAAGGACTATCTGAATTTCACAAGATGAACTAAAACTAGCACATATGTAGCAGAAGCAGAATATATATTAACATCAGTGCTGAATATCCTTTTTCTCCAGCCTGTGAGAGCTTGCCAGCTGAAATGACTAACCTCAATAGATTTTAAGGACCATGATGGTTAGTGATTACCTGGTCTGCCTTCCTGAATAACACGGCCTATAGAATCTCCTCACAGTGATTTCTGCCTCAAGCTCGTAACTTCTGTTTGTGCTACACACACAGCATAAGGAAAAATAAGGTCCCTCCCAAACATCATCCCCCCACTTCAAAGTTACTGGTGGGGAATTTCCCATAAATTCAAGGAGGAGCTACAGTGTGGTAATAGTGACTCACTAGGTGGCACTCTTACTTCTAAATCTAAAATAAATCCCAGGCATCTATTTTAAGGCTTTTGTATTAAGTAAAACACTGGGTTCGGGGGAAGATATTATTAATAGTCCTCAAATTCCTTAGTGCTTAAAATTTCAAAGTATTATTTAGAAGAACTTGGTAATCTGGAAGTCCATTATCCTTTCATTATTACGTTTTTTTTTTGCCCCATTCTATAGCTTTTTTCAAACCTTTAATCATTTCCAATGAGTTAAAAGTGTAGAACTCAGCTAGATTAAATTAGGCACATTTGGGCTGGGTAGTAGGCCTAAAACAAAGGAATCTTGATTACCAAATGTTGCATAACTTTGGAAGCACTTTGCATGTGGGAAGTCTGGCCTAATTGCTAAGATGAATTAGATATGACCTAAATAATTCCTTACTGATCTCTTCCAGAGTGGGGGACCAGTGGGCTATAGCAATTGGTTTATCTGTTACTGAGTGGGTTAAAATCTCTGCTAGGCCAAAGTCTCAACCAAAGACTTTAGTTTGGACCAAGTGTACACTGTCCATCTGAAGAAGACTGTAACATCTAAAGTGGAGGGATAATTCCTATTTCTAGTGAACCCTGTAGGAAAACTGAAGCATGGTGACAGCATTGCAGAATGTCCTCTGTGAGCATGTGCATTCAAGTGGCACCTGTATACAAAAATCCTCCCCAGGTTTAGTTTGTGTTAAAGCAAACTGGTTCTCTGTTTGCAACTTAGTCTGTAAAACACTTTAGCAAATCTAAGGAATGAGAAATACTGCAACTCCAACTTTGAAAGGAGCTGATTATATTAAACAGGTCATTCCAGTAGTATCATTAGCATTATTTGCAAAAGTGAGCACAAAAAGAGATAGGCTTTCTATCCTATCGTGTTACTAATGTTAGTTTTTAAATTTGCAGTGTACCAGCACTTCTGACAGAACTACTCAAATGTACATATACAAGGTTGCACTTGTGATTTTAGTGTTATAGAGATTACTGTGACACTGTTTTAGGGCCATGAAAGCATATAAGAAAATAAATATGTAAGTCTGTGTACTTCCATTTTGGCTGAGAGTACATCCACATGAGCAAATGGTGTAATTGGAGCAGATCAGAAACAAAACCAGATAAAGATAAGGACCCAGTGCCCACATCAGAATCATCTCCAGGCCGTTGTGTTACTTCAGACTATCTCTGTACTGCACTGAACACCAGTTCCTGGTTTGAATGCACTCTGTCTGTCACTTTTGGGCACAGCTTCTGTTTCAGTTTCACATGAAAGCAGTACAATTTCTATGTTCCAAGGGTTTTCCACAATATGAATGTAAGTAAGGATGATCAGAAATTGGCAATAAAAGACACTCATGTTCTGAACTCAAATAGTGGTGCAAGAGCACCCTAGGTATCTTCATTTTTAGTCCAGTGGTAGCATTCACAGGACAGAACTATATGCCAATGAAACAGTAGGTAGCCAATATCTTTAGACTGAGGTGGTTTTTTTTCCTGGAAAAAGTCCTTTTTGGCAGCAATAATCTGGTCTTCTGAAGTTGAGTAGATTTGTTTTCAAGTTTTCTATAATTTACTCTTATATTAAAAGATAACTTGTGATGATGGAACAACGCCTTGATATTCCAGTGCTTAAAAATATTGTTTCTTATTAGAGGGTAATGTTGCATCATTTTCCTTAAGTTATAGTTGGTGACAAGATTCCAGAACACACTGTGTTTTCTAGTTTGACATATATGTTTTATATTTATAAATAGTTGCATATTCCCAATGACTGGCATTAGCTTCGTGTATTTTTGCTGCCAGTTTTTTGCTTAATAAATGTCGGTAAGTGACAACCATGTTTTGTAGATGTGCTTCTATATTACAGTGATTTATTTGTTCAGATACAGCTGAACCTGCAGTGTGGCAGGACAGGAGCTTTGTTATAACAAGCCTGGTGCTGCAGGGATTCAAGGTGACAGATACAACTCAATACCACATACCCTGGGTCTTCCTAGAAATGTCTAAAACTTGTAACTGCTCACTTATGGCCCGTGAATTAAATGTATGTTGACACATTGAATATATAATTTTTCTTTCACCAAAAAAATAGATTTGCTATAGTATACTTGAGCAGAATTGCAGTGTCTTCTGGCAAAGTCATCTAAGAATAGCCAAACCACTAATACAGGAGAATTAAAATGGTCTTCCAGTTAGAGCAACTGAATAAATACAACACCTCCTTGACAGATACAAGACCCCCATTTATAGATAAGCTGCTATTACTGGCCTGTGCCTTAATTTCTTCTTTCCTTAAAGGGAACTGATGGAACTCACTGAGACACTGAAGAAGAATTTACTTTCTATTTTTGGGGTTAAGTTTTGTGCTTGGCAATATAGCAGATTTAGTTTTCTATTTTCTTTTATTAGAGAGGGTGTTAGAGGTCTTACTTGGGTCCCATGTTTACTACAAAGCTTGTGCACTTTTAAACTTTTTCACTGTAAAAACTCTGATGTTCTGTTAATAGAATGATAATGAAAAGCTTGCAGGATAGAGAATTATTTCATGCAAATTTTGTGCCTGTTTCATCCATTATCACATTCAGTTCATAGAGCCTTGTGGATAATTTTGCCCCAATGAGGTTGAGACCTCATAGTCTGCCTTCTTCATTTTTTCTTTCAAGAAGATCTTTACAGAACAAAATTCTGATTAAAAGAAAAAATATATGATGAAGACAGGAACCTGTATAATGAAACAAAAACATTCAGCTGGTATAATTTAAGTAATTTCCTTGGAATACTGAAACTAAATGAAACCTTCTTTCTTCTGTGCTCTATGCCTGCCTTCAAAACAAAATTAGATATTATATGAAACTCTCCCAGGCAGTCATTGTTTTATTCTATTGCAGAGTTCCTTGCATATCTGGGCCATAGGGTTGTCTCTAGTGAATGTTACTAGGATAGTAGGTCTTGAACTCAAAGAAACTCTAGGAATTGTAAATTAGGTTTCACACATATGAGACACTAAAATGAGAACCTGTTCAGAGTCTTGAACAAGATTTTATCTTGTGCCTTTGACTCCTTGGGCTCACCAGCAAGTTTTAAATGCAGCATGGGCTCAGACTACCTCCTTGCTTGGAATGGTGTTCCACATATTGGCTCAACCCGAGTTTCACAATTGTTATGCTGGTTTTTGGGTTTTTTTCCCCTCAGTAACCTATTAGGGAGTAACAATATTCATGTGCCTAAGTGAAATTCTCCCAGAAAATTATTCTGACCTTCATATTATCTCCCTCATCCTCTTATAGTGCTTTGATCAGTGGCCAAATAAGTAATGTTGACAAGTTGATCTTTCAGTTATTATCAATGCACATCTGAGTTAACAACCCATTAAGCAATTCACACATCCCAGAGCCCTGAGTGCTAACTCATGCAGATGTTACAACTGTCCATGCTCTGACCTTGTTTTATCTGCAAGGATTGGAGAGGCGTGCTTGTTCTAACAAAAGTTTATAATACTGAAGAACATAATAACAGTACCAGGAAGCAAAAAAACCAGATCTCACTTAATTAAAGTATTTACTATTAGTAACTAGTTCCTTTTTTTAACTGGATCTCAAACTGTCCCTTGAGCCATCCTGCTGTAAAAAAAAAACTTCTTTATGAAGAATACTTTAAGCCATGTTTTGAACTCAGCTGGGAAAAAAGAGAATTATCTAAGAATTATAATGAACTGTGGTAATTGAGATGTCATTTGTGCTAGGATTTATTAGGAATAAAGAACTAAGCAGAGATAATTATTATATTATGTCATTGTTTAAGACTGCAATTTGCTCATAAATATTTTGTGCAGGTCTGCTTTAATAGGGATCATTTTGTGTCCGATGAAAGCCACTCATGCTCAGCTGTCCTGCCTCCAGCAGTGGTCAGCAGTGGCTGTTCACATCAAGCGGGTAAGAGGGAAAGCATATCTGATCCTTTCTCGGAGTTCTGTCCCACTGCTCAGCGATTTCTACCACTAGAAATGGCAGGTAGATATTTAAAGCTCTGGTGGCTCCCTTGTGAACTTGTCTAGCCCATGACACCACCATTTTCAGCATTCTGTGACATAGATTCTACATATTATATGGTACTGGTTTTGGCTGGAATACAGTTCATTTTCTTTGTAGGATATAACATGGTGCTTTATTTTGGATTTGTCACCAAAACAGTGTTGATCAGTGTCAAGGCCTTTTCTACTTCTCACACGACCTCATCAGTAAGTAGGGTGGGAGTGGGCAGGAGACTGGGAGGGGACCCAGGGTAGATGACCCCAACTGACCAAAATAATATCCCACACCATGTGGTGATGTTCTTAGCACTAAATAACGTGAGGAGGAAGAAAGAGGAAGCTGGGATGTTTGGAGTTATGGCATTTGTCTTTCCAAGTAACTGCTATGTGTGATGAAACCCTACAAATGTCTGACACCTGCCTTGCCTGCCCATGGGAAACAAGGAGTGGATTCTTCATCTTTCTTTGTTTACGCACACCTCTTTTTTGTATTAATCTGTATTTATGTCAATCCATGAATTTTCTCTCTTTTACTCTTCTGATACTCTTCCCCATCCCAATGAGGAGGTGCGAGTGAGCAGCTTTGTGATGCTTAGCTCCCTACTGGGGTTTAACCATGACATATACCATATAACTACACACTGAGTGAATAAATGCTTTATGATTTGCCTTAGCCTACTGTCTGATGGAGTAATTTGTTGCCCCTGGTTCTTAAATGGGAAGAAAGAGTGAATAATTGATTAAAATTATTTTCTTTTTTGAAGGCTGAGTACTTACATCATAAGCCATTATGGAAGACTTTGTAGGCCTTGGATCATCTTTTTTCCCTTGAAATTTTTGCAGATCTACTAAATCCATTTGGCTATGAGGTATTTTCACTCCACATTACAGATATGGGTAACCTCTGAAGTTGTTAATGGCATAATGTTATATTCTCTCTCTTCATCTCAACTTTCTCAGTCTTTTCTCCAATGACACTCACTGGACAGAGCAGTGTTTGGAGTCTTAATGCAGGACATGCTGAGGACACTGAAACTGAAGACTGGAAGGGATGTCTTGTCTGCTTGGGTCTAGGATGTTGCTTGAGTAATCAATTATGCAGATTCATAAAATTAAACAGATCATCTGTTTTACATGATGCTAGCCAGCCAAGGCCATGTAATCCTCTCCAGCAATATTTAATAAACATACAGCTGAAAATAAAACAAAAAACCATTACCATGTGGTGCCATCGAAAAAAAAACAGAAAAGAACAAAACGGATACATACTACTACAATGTGTTTTGAGAAGGGTTATGGGTGACTCTAGTCAGGCTGAATCAACCTATAAACATAATTACTTAACTAATTAGCTTAATTTTCTCTTTCTTGTAATTCCAATTTTGTCACACAATCATTTTTATATGCCACCCAAGCATAATTCTAAAACATTTTAGCTTCATTTCTCATGCTATCTATCTTGGAAACTGCCCTGGAAATTAATTCCTTAGTGGCCAGAAGCTTTATTCCAATTTTCTGTCATAGATATGTTTTCTGCTAATTATTATTGCTCCTTAATTTAACCTGGGAGACATTTAATTATTTTTTCAATATACTTGGCTGGACCTATGGTGAAAACTTAACCTCAGACCATTAAAAATGTTAAAAATACTCTATATGTTTTCTCCATTTCAGGTCATTTTTATCATTGGGTAAGTATTTTAACAAATCTGGTTATCTGTGAAGCTTCATGTTTAAGCACGTTAAACGAACTAAAGAAAAATATATCTTTTATGGTACATATAAACAATGGAAAATGTGTTTTACAGAAAAATTCCCAAACCCAAATCAATTTGAGCAAATGCTAAGGCCAAATATGTGGAAAATCCACTGCTAAAATATTTTCAGAAAATTGAGTGATAGAAACATGCTGTTTAGACCTCTTAAATGAATTACTAGCTACTGACAAACCTTATAATATGGACAATATTACAGTTTTCCTATTCAATATCTCTGAGATTTTGATAGCTATGATTTCTTGAAGAAAAAACAATCTTTTTTGAATCAAGAGGATGCTTTAAAAAAGTCTAAATTTCTAACAGTGGCAGAAGACTAATGAATGCACTGGAAAAACAAAAAGATTGGTCTGAATATTTTACAAGCTTAGGTTGTGAAATTCTTTGATCAAAGACTCTCAACTATGTCATAGCATTAAGTCAAAGTTTCTCAAGTGTTATATGAATCTAAAGAATTTCTATTGTTTTCAAAGGATAATTTTTGTAGGCTGGCTTTGAAGTGAGGAAAACACAATTGGGCCTATAAGTAGGTAATCTGTAAAAAACACACCAGTTATAAAATCACATAAAGTCACTTTTGTTCATTGATAACCATGTGAATATATGATTTTACACTGAATAGAGTATTCGTATATTAAAATATATGCAAAAGTGTTTAGTTCCGCAGCAATAATCAGGAAGTAAATGAGTGAAAGTATAGTGCTTCAAAACAGAAATCAGTGTTGCCTTTTCCTGGGGTAGACAACTGTTTGTAATGGCTGTTCCAGTGTCAATATGACCTGATACAGCATCAAATTGAACGGACAAAAGATCTGTTACTTCAGTTCACAATAAAATTTAAAAACCTGTTCAGAGATTTTCAGGTTTGGTTTCAATATAACCAATAATTTTGGTTTCAGATTGCCAGAGTATGCTGTATCCCAAATCTCACTCTTACGTATATAATATTGAAATCACTGTACAAAGAATTCATTCACTTTCCAAATGGTACTAGATAATGCAGCTAGATATGAAATACAGTAGTAGATGTACACAAATTACTAAAGGCTAATACAGATTTATTCTAAGATAAACATAATGAATTGTTGTGGAACTGTACAGTAATTACTGTACTGTAACTTTTTCTGTCACTTAGAGGAAGTTAGCTATTGCTTGGACTACACCTAAATTTCAGCATATTGTATGATAGTTAGGAATAAAGTTTGCTATATGAAAGTGAATTTAACTATAACTTACACTATTTTAACTTTAACTAACACTGAAACACAGAATTTAATTTAATACGTTAATATAGTCCCATTTCACTGGCTAGCAAGCAAAATAAAAAGAAGGTACTACTGTTAAGTAAAATGTCTGATCTGTTTTTCAGAATATTTTTTTCTTGGAGTAAGAAAAGAAGCTCCACAGAACAAGATGTCCCTAATTTGCTAAGATATGTTATAAAAAAAATAAGGTGTGATAGATCCATCTCAGGAATTGGATTCTAGCTTCCAAAGAGAGGGGTTTGCAATATGTGTCCCACTTGACCAAATAATCTTAATGGTAAACTAATGCTTTGATAGAAGACAGGCTTGAATCTTGCAGTAAGAAAAGGTTCAGACTGTTCCTTATTTCTCCTGAAATAAGTCCTTTACTGCATCATAGCTTTAACAAGAAAGAACAAAATATCTGTGTTTTGTGCTTTCCTGCATTTTTACCTCTGTGTTATTTGGAGCTCTTCTTTCTAAACTCTACCCCTCTCCCATTCCTAAAGTAACCCACCCAATCTACCTTATTTTTGGTTTGAGAACTGAGAAATAGCAATGGATTGTCTTGAGTAAGGAGAAAATGGACTGTCTAGAAGTGAGAGATGTACTTGTCTCTGCCAAAAATGTCCCCTGGAAGCTCTGCCTCTGCTGGCCCTCACATGATCTCCTATAAAAATGTCCCTCCCCTCTTCCAGTGATGTGCTTTCTATACGCCATGTCCTTCTGTCAGGGCGTTTCCATTTTCTGTGACCTCATAGCCCACCTGTAGGCCCAATGCCCTACCACTGGTAGGACAAGCTGCTCCATCCTGCTCACCCAGAGTTACCTCACATCAGGCCCCTTCCTGTGGCACACACGGGGCCACCATTTTGTTCAGCTGCCATTTGACGGCAGAGAGCGGCCATTTTGTACAATGCATAACCCATGACGTGTTCACATGTCCTTGCCACTGGCTGATGGCTTTTTGTGACAGTGTGATGCCCCCTGTAATCTCAGACAGGGCTGAGATTCGTCATCAGGACAAACTTCCTTGTCTGTCTGCACTGGAATGATGCTGTGTCATCTCCATTCTCCTTTCACTAAATACACCGGGCTGCAATGTTGTTCCAGTTGATGTTTTAACAGCAGGGAGGTGACATTTCTGGAAAGGTCATGACCTCTAACTAGCTGCCTATCTGGACAACAAATGCCCATAAAGAGAAAAATCCACATTTATAAATAGGTTTTTATTGCTCTATAGAAGTTAAAATATAAAAGTGTGGATATATGCATAAATATACATATTATTTCTTTATACTTAATGTGTGTATTTATGCACACACATGTACATATACATACACATGAAGTTTTATACATTAAAACATATGTGCCTGAAAATGTAGGTACATCATGTACAAAATCTCCTTTCATAATAGCTAATGAAATTAATAAGTAGCCTTTTAATGTGAATGGAAAGAAAATATATAAAATGTATAAGGCAAGTGTGACGCCTCTCATTTTACAAGGCTGGTGAACAAGCTCTGACATGTTGGGATAGGGGAAAGTTCATGAGAGGGATGTGGGGGGGGTGACATCAGAAGGGTGGCTAGCCAGAAGCACTTTGGCATGCACCAAAAGCTATGAAGCCATAATTCAGCAAGTACCTGTTACATGCAAAGCAGAGATAGGCAGTAAACTGGTCCAAGAGGCGCTGCATCCAGCCCCAGATAGGATGGCCATGCACTAAGGTGGAGTTTGGGGCTTTGCATCTTTCTGGAAGACACAAGCAACACTACCTGAGCAAATGGAAATTCTCAGCTTCAGGAGAGAATGTAAATGAGGACAAATAAGGAAAAAATGCAAAGTGATTCCTGAAATTCTGAAGCGAGCTAAGAAAATAGTAGCCACTGATTCATTTCTGAATAAGAAATTCTGGAAACTGGTATTTTGAGGTAGGTTTCACACAGAAATGGCAGGTGCTGGTGGTGGTGTGAGCTCCCTTTCCCCTGTGGGCTGTAGGGAGTTTACATCTACCTGTGGAACCATTACAGAGTGCAGGTTGGTACTATATGTGTTTCCTTATCTTTAAGAAAATTAGCTTCTAGAGAGTTTAAAAAACTCCAGCTAATTGACTGAGGTGTGCCACAGTCTATTCACCTTCCTGTCTGGGCCTAAGGCAATCAAAGGAAGGAGAATGGACACAGAAGAGAGAGCAGTCTTTGAGAAAAAAAAGGAAATAAGCTGGAGAAGCCTGAGAAGAAACCAACTGCCTTCATACCCTCTTTGTTCATGACTTAAATTTCTGGTTCAGTGTTTCCTTTCTTGCATGTGTATGCTAGCTGCTGGTTGGTAAACATGTTTGTGCCACTACTTCTGTTAAAAGTTCAATACGCCTCTGCAAAGGTGGGAAGCTTCAGGAGCATAAATCCTTTAGAAGCTGCTAAAAGCCAAACAGAAATAGCCTGAACCAAAGACAAGAGGAAACTTGAATGCTTACAGCTTACACAAGGCTGCAAAATAGCACTTTAAAAGAGAAAAGGATTAGACGTGAATAAAACATTGAGTTCTTCTTGTAAATATTGATGTTTTTCATATATTTAGAACTACTGAAACTGTGTGCTTTAATAATATGATTATTTTTCCATTTTGTTTCTTCACATTTGAATGATCACAAAAAAACCCCCACTGTTTACATCTTTACACATTACCAGTGAATATTTTTATCATTTTATAAGATTTATTTGAGGTGATTTTGGTCTGGAAGACTGATGGTAAAACACAAACATAATTATAACTTCACTATTCTGATGAAAATAGTTATTAGAACACATGCTTCTCCAGCACTGTGGGAAGATGACAGAGGATAAAAAGATAATGGTCTGGGAATTATGGGGGAAAATACTCTTGCTACTCTCTGGATGGCACATGGTCAGCATATGTGACATCCCACACACAATGCAATCTCAGGGATCTAAATAAAGGCTGGAGTGGAGCAGAGACACTATGGCCAGGCTCTGTCAAAACCCTTGCAGAAGAGGGAACTCAGTGGTGCTTTCTAGCTGATAAGCCCCACAGCAGCTGAAGACCAAGGGAGGTAAGGGAAAATGTCTTGTTCTTGAACCAGCAACCATGGTGAAATCACTCTCTTTGGACTGACACGTCTCCATCCCAAGGTTATCTCGGGTATTATCCTGATGCTCACCCCCAAGGTACAGCCACCCCTCACTGAGTAAAAGGTGTGACCAAAATCCCTCAAGCTCCAACTAAACATAAAGAAATAGCATTAAAGTGAGTTAAAAATGGGGAGAAATGAGAGGAAGGACTCCACTGTAATTTCTGGGATCAGTTGATGGGCTGAACCTGCCTTTTCCTCCATAAGGAGGCCTATTGGGTAAGAACCATTCTGTAAGCATGGTGAATGGTTATCTAGAACTAGGTTTATTGTGGATTAGAGCTTGTTAGTACATTGCTTTGATTTAATATATTGCTTTAAATATATTTTTGCAGTCTGATACTATTATTGGCAATTCTCAAACCTTAACCTGTCACAATTTTATTAATAAAGAGTGCTACTCTGTAAACTGTTAGTGAGTACTTCAGGGGCACTGGCAGTTGCCAGCAGTGGGTAGAGGTGTGGAGACCCAAGAGGAGGTTTCTCTCTTTGGTATGTGACCCTGAACAAGTCAGTGGAGCCACCCTCAGATCTAGTGGACTGCTCAGTGAAGGGTGCCCACAACAGGACACTGACAGACTGGTCAGGCACAAGGGTCACAGCTTTCCTGGGGTGCTGACAGACTCATCAGCACTAAGGATTTGAGTAAATCTCCCCTCTTCACACAAAAATCATGTACAGATTATTCTTTACTTTCATTCATACTCTTGACTTCGGAAGAAATATGAATGAATAAACTTTCAAACTATTCAACACTTTAAACTTCCTGTGTGTGATTTCAGTTGATTTGCAATTTACCATTCAGTGCTTTTTCCTTCCTTAGTATTTTATGTTCTAAGACAAGTAATGAAGTACTAATTTCTTCCTCAGCAAATACGGAAATCCTGTCTGGAGAAAACTGTCACTAAAGACAAGATGGAAATAAGAAGTTTACATTCATTCTGTTACACTGGTGTGTCTGCCCAGGAACAATGTTTTCCTTCACCTGGGTATCTGATTCAAAAGATTCTATTAAGATGTAACAATTCTGAAAACTAAATTTTCCTTTTGTCTGACAAATATTTCTGCTATTAAGCTTTCTTCTAGGCTGTAAAGGTACAAGAGATACTCTAAAGATTTTCAGAAGCCTATTGAACACCTTTTAACTATATATTTATTTTACCTTTTTAAAAGTGGACTTTTTTATTTTACCTTTGTGTGGACTATAGTTTCTGGAATTGGATGACATTTCAGTATTGCTACGGAAGACGATAATCAATACAAAGGCATGGAGAGAATGCTCTATCACCCTTTAGCGATGCAATTTAAGTATCTTTTAAGGCTTACATTTTTACCACTAGATTTTTATGACCATACTCATAGTTTGGAAACAACTTTCCAAATTATTTTGTCTGATGTTTAAATATTTGAATAGGCCTTTTTTTCCTATTATGAAACATTTTTTCCTCCAGCTGAACAGTACTACCAGAATGTAAGGCAAAAGATACAAACCTTGCACGAATTGTGGGGACTGTGGGACAGTCACATGAAAGCACAATGGCTGCCACACTTTACAAACAGTTGCTCACAACCATAAACTGGCACCTGTGTGTATCTAGGGAAGGGGCTTCCCATGCTGGCCCTCCTCCTGGATAAGTGGGAAGGGGCAGCTGGTCCTGCTGGACATGAGACACTGATCATGTTAGGTAGGAGATTTTACACAACAGAGAGCCCCAAAGACAGAAACAAGTGGAGCTCCGTGGGACACTGTAACTTGAAGATGGTAAGAACTTCTGGGACAACGGAGGGGCCATGTAATGGCAGGAGGGGCAGGGCTTTCCCAGGAAGTTGGCTGTGAGATATCTGTCGCTGAAGCTCTGGAAGCGGCCTGAAAGTAGGTTGAAGTAAAGACTGGAAGAATGAGTTTTTCTTCTCTCTGGTGTATGTGAGTTTTGTTCTCTCTCTTCACCTACGGATTTTCATAAACTTGTACTAATTTACTGCTCTGGTTACTTCTTAAATTCAACCTTTAGATTTGTCAGAAACTGACAGATTTACTCACACCCTTTCCCGGCAGATGGGCACAGGGGAGATAGACAGAACAACTGTTTTGTTTGGCATTGGGGCTAGCAGAAGTTTAGATATGAAGAGGCAGAAGTGAATGCCTGCATGTCACCTGATTGTGTGAATGGGTCAAATATAAACTAATGTGGGAAACAGTGCAGAGACAGTGAAAATGGATGAAAACACATAGCTGGACTAAATTAAATTTATAATTTCTGTTAACATTGGATGAATAGATATTTTGCAGGATTTACCTAAGGCTTTATCCTTCTCTAGCTCTAGATCCATCAGAGGTTGGCTCATGGAGGTGGGATAAATCGTAGAATCACTTAGGTTAGATAAGAACTTTAAGATCATCATATCCATTAACCCAGCACTGCCACATCCACCACTAAGCCTTGTGCCTAAGAGCCATATCTGCAAGTCTTTTTAATACCTCACAGTCATGGTGACTCCGCCACTTCCCTGGGCAACCTGTTACAGTGCTTGACGTCCGTTCCAACATGCTCCAAGTGAAGCTTTAACAACTACTGCACTCAGTAATAATGTTTCAGGATGTTCCCTTACCTCTCCAGTAAACATTTTCACAGCTTCTGCTCCCTGTTCATGTTTTTTGTGGATCTCTAGACAGGTTACAAACTGCAGGAACTATACATAAAACTGACTTCTTACATGATAGATTATGGGGAGTTAAGTAGGTCAGTAGTGTGTTGTAAGGAAAAACTGCAGCAGAGAAGCTTGTTCATACTTGGAGTCTTCCTTCAACAAAGTATAAGGAATGTCAGAAATGGAAAGATGAGAACCTCCTATGCATGTTGCTCTGATTGGAATAGAAAATTTTTTTTTCTTTTCAGAGACACATTAAATAATGGATTGTGCTATCTTATAGCATAGTTCTTGTATTGACATTGTTTCATTTCACTTTTCAACTAAATATTGTGACAGTCAGTTATTTCTGTCAGCATTGCATAATTGCAAGTGAAATGAGCAGACTCATATGTCATCAATGATTGAATGGATAACTGTCCTGGAGGATTGTAATAAGACCTTAGGAATAAGCACACAAAATGCATTGAAGTTGGCAAAGATGAAAGATGCAGCCTCTGCTTTTTGCTTTCCACATCCATGTAGCTTGCACCAGCTTCTTCCACTGTATTTAGGGCATATCATATGTACTGCTCTCCAGCAGGACTGCCATGGGTTTTTGTTTCCTACTTTCAAGGATTCACATTTTATCTCTCTAATAGACTGGAGACAGAGGTAGAGTAGTGAAGTTATCATGCTAGAAAACATGAGCAGGGTCCTCAGCTTTGGTCCAGACTTTTGAAAACAGATGCCTGCCCTAAAGTGGCATAACCATTGTTATCCACCAGGCTGCTAATGCTAAGAAGTAATCACATATTACTTTCAAACCTGTGGTTGAAGTGGATTTTCAATATCCTTTCTTTCTTGTCTAACCATTCAGAGGTAATAGAGTCCTGATTGTCCAAGAGGGAAACATGCATATCCGTATTTTGGAAATAATGGGCTATAGATTAAGTCCTTCTAACCTTTTTGCCTTCTTTCATGCTATTGGGGCAGTTGCAGTAGAAAAGACTTAGCTTTGTGCTTCGGAGTTCCAAAGTTCTCCCGGGATGAACACCAGAGTGAAGAGAAGTTCTCAGCCATCAGCAGCAAGCCACAGGCAGCCAAATGCCTGCAGCTGCTCAGCTGCTGCTCCACCTGTCAGCTTCTCTATGGATGGAGTAAAAGTTGTCAGTTCAGCATGAAAGAAAAAGAAAAGGCAGAGCTGGCAGTATACTAAACTGATTGCTTTTGAACACTGATGAGCTGTGCTGGAATCAGTTTTTGTTTCTAATAAGACACAGAGGTTCCCTGTTTGCCTTATTCCCTGTGACTGAAAACTAAAACTTCATTAAGGTAGAAGATCCACTGATTCCTTGCAGGTGTGAGAACAGATTTTATGATTCATTTTGTGTGTTGATGCACCTATTCAATCTGTCTTTAGTTTGCCTGGATACTTAAGTGATACTGCATTTGTCACTACAGTCTGAACAAACCCCAGGAAAAAGCAATCAAAGTAAAGACTTAAGAATATGAGGAGAGAGAATGGAAAATGTCTCTTTCATGCAGAAGTTAGTGTACTGACAGTAGCAATTTTGTAATCTTTTCTGAAGTCATTGCCATCTGTCATTTATTATTTTCTTTACGGACTCTTATCATCATGACATAAGGATACCTATGCTGTGTAGTGAAGAGATATGCAACACAAGCCTATTAGGACACTTGTAGAATTTTGTCATATAAAACTCTCCAGATCAGATTATCTCTTATGGAGATCGATCCTGCCAGGATTAGACTTTTTTCAGTAAGTTGTCTTTTTATTGCAATTTGCTAAACTTTGGTTTTCAACTTTTTTTAAAGCCTTAGTTTCTGTGGGAAAAAGGTTAAACAGAAATGCTACAGATCAACACACACACAAAAAAGAAATAGAAGAAATTTACATTTTAAGCCATTTCTGTTAGTCTTATTGAGATCAAATTCATGAGTTTTCTAGCTGAAGTTGATAATTTCTGAGCATAAATGGGGCAAGCTCAAAATTGATTCTATATTTATGCAATGTGTGTAAATAGGACACTCAGAAATGCAATACTGTGTGTGCTGTAGTTGAGATTACCCAGCATGTGGAATATGTATGTACATATATTATGTAGTAGTGTGTCTGTTTTGTGGTTGTGTTACAGCTCTGGTGTACTGAGGCTCTCAGTGCACAGATGTACAACATGCTGTTGCCTTCTGTCAAACAGATGTTAGTGATGTGGTAGTAAGTGTGGTAACAAATGCAAGATTCTTTGTCACTTGATCAAAAAAGCAAGATCTACAGGAGGGAATGATGAAGATAAGGAATCTAGGAGTTAATCCTCTGAATCTGACAGGATGGCATAACTCAAGTGAGAAACACTGTCTCTCATCTGGATAGCTGGGAAATTCTCCATTGCTAAATTTTGGAAGACAGAAGAAACAATTATTGTACATGTTGTGGGCTTGAACTCTTCAAGTGTTTCAATTCCATTTTTGCTAAGGAAGCATCAAGTGAGTATCATTTGTGCATCAAATTGACCCTCATGACTCTTACTACACAAAAACCAATTTTGCAATGTCGATACTAATGTTAGCCACCGCTTCTTTTCCTCAAATAATATGTGAAAAGAGATACAAAAGCAAAGAAATGTGGTTGTCATCCACTATGACACAGTGAGCTAACAAGCAGCATGCTACCTTTAAACAATGCTGTAGGGTTACCATTAACCTGCATAACTTAAAAAGACAATATACTCTTCAAAGATTGGGTCAGTGTAGAGTGAAATAATGAAAATAAATGGTGCACTTCACAACTATCCAGTGTGGAAGAAGTGTTGACAAAAAACAATCTCTCTAAATTAACAACACCCAGTAATGAAGCATGTGCTACTGGAGTGTCTGAAATAATTACAGACATTGATATGCATGAAATTATTCAAAATGGCTCAACATCCTAGAATAAATATAATGTGGCAGTGGATACTGGAAATGGTGCAAGTGTTATGAACAGCTTAGTGTCACTGTGCAGAACTGTAAAACACATTTGGAAAAGTTACTAGTAAGCATATTTCTATTTACCCCTATTGCATATTGATTAACTTTTAAATCATGTGCTCTGGAGCAATGACATACAGTTCCTTTTTTTCTATTTTATTTTATGCACAGCATTTTCTTTATCCTGTGAAAATAACTACAATATGCAGTGATGTGGTGGCTCAAAAAAAAAAAGGCAGATGTGTATATGAAAAAATGTGAAATTTTTTTCAGGCTATTCATTAACTACACAATGTTTACATCAGAAGTAGTACTCTTCCCCCACTCTCCCAAGGTTCCATACCATATTTCAGTGCTTGTAAGAAATTTCAGTGAAATTTCAGTCAGGTATTCCTGTAAAAACTGTACCAGGAAGAAAATTCTTGGAACAGTTCAAAGGAAATGCTATTATTGCTGAATGTCTCTTTCTGAGGAAATTATATTGACTGGATACATGTCCTTTTGTATCAGCTGCTTTGTGTGAGTCAGAACAAAAGTCCCCTATCTCTCCAAAACTGAGATAATTTAAAGCACCACTGTAAAAGCAATTGCCAGTGCTTTACAGTTTCTCTCTGGACCACCTTAGGATATGTTTGGAGTTCTGACTTTTGTAGCTGGATTCCATTGCTCATCCTGGAATTTTACTTTCTTTTTATACATCTTTTTTCCAAGTAGTTTACTTTTTCTGCCCTTTATTATGTTTTGTGTCTGAAAGCCTCTTTTGAAACTTTCAACCAAAAAGTGAACTTCGTATCATTGCCCCTGAAAATAGTTTGCCAGTTTGGGTCCAGCACTGTAGATCAATGACCTCAGTCAGTGTTCCCAGTGATGACATTATTTCTATACACAGTCATTCAGGGGCCCTGATGTTTTCTTGCTAGCCTCCATACTTGTCAGTCATCTTGACACACTCCTTTAAAATGGGTTCAGTGTAGATTTAAGCTCCCCATTCCTTCAAATGAAACATAGCATGTATTCTCCCTACAGCTTGTATATCTGAACTTCAAACAAAACCAGATTCTAGGAAAAGAAGGGATTACTTTACTGTGTTACTCCATCCTGGAGGCTTCACTTCAAGTTACCTGAGGAAAGAGATTCATTTTATAACTCCTGAGCTCTGTGAACAAACTTTTTCTGGAGTTGGGCTATTCTCTGTTTGTGGTATCTGCAAGGTGCTCTTTCAAAGCAGATACTGATGTCAATCTAAAATTGCACTCTTATATCTCCACCTGAAAAAGTAAGTGTGAAAAACAGATTTTAGGACTTGAATGGTAACACATCCATTCCTCAGACTAGTTCTCTGTCAGCCAGGGTAAAACCAGCCCACTGGCACTACTCTTAAGGTTGGTTTCAGAGCAGGGCTGCAAAATGACAGTGGCAATTTAGATAATGTCATGAATAAAGTTGAAATAGCAGTGTTTGAATCCTTAAATTGCTTCTAAAATGGAAACCATGGGGCATGATACAGATTCTGTTGTGGCTGATACTACAAAAGCTGTACAAGTGAAAATGATTTTAATAAGAAGGAAGGAAAGGGAAATAGGGATAAACTTGCTAGGGGAAGAGGCACTAAACATTAGTAAAGCTGCAGCTTTCATCTTGCTGCAGAAGGCATGTTTTAGGGCATGAGATAAATTATGGTATAATCTACAAATTATGCTCTATAAAGATGTAATATAAACTACAGTGTGTAGAACTATGGGAAAACTTCTTGTGGAGCTAAAATAGATCCACTTTTCACTTCATTTTGTGGAGTATAATTTTCCGCTGATATCCAAGAATAGCAAAGATGTTTTGAAATCATGAAAGGAGTCAATATGAATTAGGTAGTTATCTACAATAACACCAGAATTTGCCCCTAGATTACCTTGTTTATATTTTCTTTTTAATTCAAATAGGGAAAACAAAAAATTATGAAGGTGCAATTGTTCCCAAGTATCATTTTGTAATAATACTAGCTATAGTTCTAAATCTGTAACTATTATTCCATATCATTTCTTGCGAAGAAAAGAGAGCAGTCTTTTACCTTAAAAGGAAAGGAAAGATGTGCCTGTGAAAACTGATTGGTGTGTAAAAAAAGACTTTATAATTTTTAACTTTATAAGATCTGGCTGTATTGTAGACACTAAGTGATTTGGTCCCATTATTAATTTACTTACCAGTTCAAACTTCAACTTTTACTTGCTTTGATAGAATTCTTTAGTTAGGATTTATAATTGGAGAGACAGACAATTCCTTAGACTAAATAAGGATTGATGATTATTGGTGGCTAATTTGATTTATAACCAATTCAATACTGAGAGTCACTGCCCTGATGTATTTCTAGTTTAATTTAATATTTATAGGGAATAAGGATGTAAGGAACTTCAAAAGGTCATGTAGTTCAACACTGTACCGAAGCAGGAACACTAGATCCATGTTATTAGTATTAACAGTAACTTAGCTTTGATTTAATGTTTTCTTTATTTCTCATCATTGTGTTAAAAAATGTACAACTTCCATTTAATCATAGTATTTGCAATAAGCCACATCTCTTCAATCTTTTGTTTTTCAAGTAGTCAGTCTAAAACCTGAACTGCTCTCCTGCCCTTCTGATCTTCACATGGGGTCCTGCCTTCTCCCGCCAATTAAAAGAGTGGTTTGGGGGATGGGGGGCAAGAACCAAAACCAAAGCTGTTTATAATTCTGCCTATTTTCAGAAAAATAGAATAATCAAAATGAATCAGATATCCTTTCACCTAATCTTCTCTACCTTTAGAACAGAGATATGGATAGCATCCTTCTTAGAATAATCTGTCAGGTTATCTTTGCTCAAAGTATCCCATTTTGTTATCAAGGCCAGTTTTGCTTCATTCTTATTTTGGCTGCTTAAGTTTTGTCTGTGTGTATATTGCAGGTAAGCTGATGAGGGTGGTGCTAAACTGGTGCCTATATGTGGTGTTGGGTAACTGTGTAGATTTGGGAACTGCAGGGTTTTTTTGCAGATAGTTTGGAGGCATTATCTTGCAACTGTTCATGTTATGAGCTTATGCACAATAATGTTTACATGCTACATTACAAGCGCTTTAGAAGAGGATATAGAATATAGTCTCAAATAACCTTGATGTTTGAACTCAGAGTAAATTTTTTTGGGGACCCTTCAGCTGCACTTTGTCAAGGTGAAACATAAGGTATTTATGTGAGGTTTTCTGTGTGTTTACATTTTAATTTTACACCAGGAACAAAATTTGGTTTAGAGTATGAGATAAAAAATGGAGCAAGGATTTATGAAGCTCATGAAAATCACTGAGCAGATAATCTTTGGCTACAACAAAGAATTACAACCCAAAGAATTCCAGTGGACAGCACTTTATCAACAGCAGTGGCTGTTTCTTTTTAAAGAGTCTGTTTAACAACACATGTTCTAGTCTGTATTTCTTTATTACAGATTTAGAGATAATTAACAAAAAAAGATCTATTCTTCCTTTGTTACACGTGTGGAGATCATTAAACTGCTGGCAATAGAAGGACTTTGTGACACTTGTGAGCAGTGGGTTTGCATCTGTTTAATACACGTTAATAAACAGACTTGAGTTACTCATGGAACTTATGGGATAGATAAGCTTCTGGTTACAATGAGCAATTGTTGTGCTTCAGCTGATGATGTGGAGAGTCAGCTAATACAAGCTGTAATTATAAATGTCCAGGTTGTCCATCATGCTTTGTTGTGTACTCAGAGGATGGAATAAAGTTTCCTATCAGACTTGAGATCTTCATAGGTTGATGCATCCCAATTGTATAGCTTGTTAAGAAATCCTATTATTCTTATTAATTTCATACACTGATTTAATCTATATACTGTGTGATGCTGCTACTTTGACCTTGGAAGTATTACATTACCAAAAAAAATTTCTAATATGTGGATGTTGAAAGTTTATGTTCAAAGTATACTCTGATGAGGAGAGGTTTTGGTGGCTGTTTCTAAAGATGTAAGAAGAACCTGTTATGTAAGATATAAGAGGATATGTTATTACCATTATTTTATTTTTTAATTTAAAAAATTAAATGAGGGTTTGGGGTTTTTTTCTGCCAATGTTTTATGGAAATATATGGATTATAAAAAGGAATAAGGGAGTGATCCAGGGTCTCGAGAAAATGAAGACTTGGAAAGGTTTCCTTGCAAAGTGGGATTGATTCCTGTTTTTGTAGCTTCTTGCATGGAAGATTCAGAGTATTAGAGGTTTATACTTTCAAAGTTAAAGGAAATGGTGTATGAATATCTTAATTTTTAAGATTTCTTATGAAGATACAGGTATTATTTGTCAACCATGACTGCCAAAGATGGATGTTTGATTAATTCTAACTCAAAATGATATGGCTTTCAGAATTTGAGGCAAAAGAGAAGGGAGAGCTTCTCTTCTTGTGAACAATCCTAACACCACCACTGTGTGCAAAACTTAGGCTGGGATTGAGTGAATATGGAATTAAGAGAGATGTTTTGATCAGGAACCCATCCAACATTTTTGGGAGATTTGGATGTGAACTAGGTCCTTTCTAGAGCCCATATTAGGGCTTCATTGGATTGAGCGCTGAACTTGAAGGTGTCCCTGATACTTGCATCTCTGAAGTACAGGAATACTTGACATCTGAATTTGAGACTAAAACTAAGGAACAACCACGAGAAGAACTTTCTTTTATTTTCCTTAGAAATCATGAAACATGAAAAGTCATTTCCTTCTGTTGCAGCTGTAAAGAGAAACTTGGCAACTCTTCTTTTGTCAATAAGTCAATCACAGCACATCATAAATAAGTAAAGCAACAACAAAAAAATTCAATATGAGGGAAAACAAGTAACACCTGACAGGTATAATCAGGCTGCTCACTGAACTTCAGAAAGAAATGTCACTATTAGAGTGCTGAGAACGTGGATGAGATAGGATTGAACTCTTCTGTTGAGCTAAATAAAGAACAGCCAAAACAAATAATGATCAAATTATGTACTTCACCAAGAGAGGCTAAGAACTGATATTACCTGAAGTGTTTGCAAACCTTTATAGCTGAGGAGGGATAAAGACTGATAATAGGCCTGGACATTTTTTAATGAATATAACATTTTCACTCAAATAGAGGATTTCATCTTCATTTTTTGAAGACTGAATTCTTTGATTCTTTCTATATAGAAGTAGGTACTGTCCTGAAAGAATGTTTTCAACATGCTATATTTTAAGGGCTTCCACAATAATGAAAAATATGTTTATCTTAGGAGAAAGTTATGTATTTATCACATGATTTACCAATAAGAAAAACAGCCCAAACTTTCTTAAATCTGAAACACCCTGCATTGTACAACCAATTACTAAGTTTTGTTATTTTTCACTGTAATCACTTACACGTTGTTAACTGGCTCTAAATATTCCTGCT
>NW_005054558.1:133843-156874 GCF_000277835.1 Geospiza fortis | reverse complement strand
TGCTGATTGTCATGCAAATTCATGAGCTGTAATCAGCCATAGAGTAATTTTGTTCAGATCATTCTCAATGAATTTTTATAAAGAAAAAATCATAATTACAGTAATGAGCATTTTAATGCTCAGTCAAATTTATCTGGTGTTACAACTTGTGATAAGTTCTGTGACAACTGTGTTGTTATGCTGGAGATGAATTTATTCTTTAATAATTAGCACCCTGGTCAATGTTTTGTGTGTAGTCTTTGAAATGGAAGTAGTTAGAAGTGTAGCATTTCTATTACTAACATGGTATCATATTACTGTTTTCTGTGTAGATCAAGCTTTTCATGTGTGAAATATCTTATTTTTATGTTAGTCTTGCTATACTTAATAAGGAAGCACTCTGGATAATTTTGGTTCTTCTGATTGTCATGTGTTGGTAATAGGCACAGACTGATGTTTATTATGTACCTCTTCCTCTTGCAGAAGTTTGCATTTTGCCTTGGTAAGGGCCTCTATATAATGAATTGCAGAAAACTACAAGTCAGTAAGAGAAGACAGCAGCCTGCCCGCTCAGTGTATGCACAGATAACAGATAGCCCCAATATGATTCTCTTGTAAGCATAATCCTGTACCAGGTCATAATCGTGGTTTCTTTGCGTGGCTGATACATAACTGTTTGAAAATCACCTTTTCCCTCCCACACAGATTTTATTCATAGCTAGAACACAATAATATAAAGATGGATAAAAAAGCACTGTCCAAGAATAAGAAAAAGCACAATGTTTGTGATCTGTGTCAATAAATTAGTTACTGGAATGTGGAACATTGCATCCATTTTTTCTGTCCACAAAGTAGTACAGTAGCCACTAAATGGTGCAAAGTGATTGACTATGGAATTACAATTAATAAAAGTCTCAATAGTTTGCTTTTCTTTAAAATGTTATAGCCTCAAAATGCCCCATTAACAGTTGATTAAATAATTCACTTAATTTTAACAAATTATTTCTCTTATTATTCAATACCCAGTTACAAGAGTAGTATTATGTCCTAATTTTCTTACCTTCTTTACATATAAAAAGTATAAAACTAGAGGCTTTATTTCATACTGTAATTTTCATGGCACATAATATTGCTGATTTTGTATACTTGATATAGCTGGCAAATACTTCAGCAACTGAAAATCCAATTGTTGGCTGTTTATGCTTAGACTTACATGTATTTTGCTGTTGTAACTCCAGTCAAAATATACTGGCATATAGCTGTGCACTGCTGTTATCACTGCAACTGTGTATACTATTTACATCTGTTTGGAGGTCCCTTTATGCTGCTAGTACAGCCTAATGAGAAGCAGTTTCCAAGTACAGGCATGGGGACAAAGTTTTGGCAACTTCAAAGAGCTGTATAATTTCAAGGGATGTATAGTATTTGCTCAATTTGCATTATCTCGGGATAAATCACATCTGAAGTTAATTTCTAAAGTACTAGGTTAATAGATTAAGTATTGCAGCAATAGTAGACCCATTATACCTATTGGAGAGGATGATTAGTGAATTGATGAATCTCTTTTTTTAAATCCAACAATCCATTGGTTAGGTCACCATAGATATTGTAAACCTAAATTCAGGTCTGGTTTTCTAAGGGCTATGTTATTAAGAAGCCTTAAAGAGCAGTTTTCCAAGGCCATGGGGTGTATACCATGTTTAAATTACATACATTAGTGTTTTGGTTCAGAACAGACATCCATTTTCACAGAGAATTTCCACATAGCTCTCACTTGGATACACAGTGCCCCAAGGTCCCAAAGCATACAGATTAAATTCTTGTGAGGTGAAATGAAGCTGGGCACCATCTGAAACAACACTGAGCCACTTCTGGACTTTACTCTAATCACCAGCTCTTCACAGATCCCACAGCTCTACACTACTTGCTGATGTGCTGCCATATCCTAACTTCATAAAATTATAGTAAGGTTGGCTAAATCCTAGTTATGCTGCAATATAATTTTATACTAAGAAGGTATGAAATCTTTCATTAGGTACTGTTAGATAACTTCAGTTTTTCAGGTCAAGTTATTGTTAGATTACTTTACCTTTTTCATGTTAAAATTGATATGGGAAAAATTAGGGCCTATTACCTAATCTCATTTTATGCTAATGTTTTCTTGTCTTCTTGTCATTTACAGAAAATTCGTGAAAATAGCAGAATGGCATCTAATTCAGTTGGCAAATCTAATTTCTTCCACTTATGACCTAGTAAATCTAACTAAAATTCTTATATGAAAAAAAGTACTATTATGATGAAATAGTTGTTTGATATTGTTTCTCTCTATTTCCAGTGATGAGGATTAAGATGTGTACACAACTCTCTTATGCCACTTGTATGACACTGTTTTAGGTCTGTATGCATTGTTCTGATTCTCCAAAATGGTATAAATCACCCTTAAGCAGTATTAGGGAATTTAAATGCAAAATCCATTGAAATGGTTGTCTTAGGAGAAGTGCATCCTCTTAAGCCACCTCCAGTATTACAGCTCTTGTGATACATCAGTTAAAGCTGACTCTGTTAATGAATTTTGTTTGTGAAGGCACGACACTAAAAAAAGTAGGTGGTAAAATACCAGTCAATGCTTGCTGTAGTTGACTTCTCTTTGGACTATATAGGGAGGTGTTTGATGTCAAGCAGTGTTTTGTAGACCTCACTATGCATTTATGTATGTACTCCAAAGAGTCTAAACACAGAAACAAAAATTAATTGCTTAGGATTACATGAAACAAGTAATTATAATGAAATATGTTAAGTGGCCTGTGACATATAATGACACAGATGACATGATTTTAAAGTGTATTTGAAATAGTAGGTGGTATAGATTTGATTTGC
The DNA here is from genome assembly GCF_000277835.1 of Geospiza fortis. Lineage (NCBI taxonomy): Eukaryota > Metazoa > Chordata > Aves > Passeriformes > Thraupidae > Geospiza > Geospiza fortis. Next base: position 154,018 of record NW_005054558.1, on the reverse strand, counting down.
CTAGTACATGAAATTACAAATGCCTCCCTGACTGTTGCAGAGATAGGAAGGAGTTTCAAGAAAGAGAAACAAAATTATTTTTGGTAACTAGACTTAAAACTTCTTACCATTTTTTTTCCATTAAAATTATTGTAATTTAGGAAGTTTTTATTTAGAAAAATATTTTTTCCTATATTTATTTGTGTAGAATGGGGTGTTAAATGTGAAACACTTACTGCTTTATGGCTATAGAGTAAGTTCCAAAGGAAGCCATGTACCTTGGATATTTTCTACTAGATGACAGAAAAATAAATTAAACTGGGATGTTAAAATATCCATTAGTGATACAAAAATGCATACGTACAATAGAATTATGCTGGGTTTTAAATATAGTTTCTCTAATTATTATTTCCATTGAACAGTCTTCTTCATGTACAGTAGAGAGTAATGCAGAATAGCAGATATTAAGTAGATGATGCTGTATTCATCATGTTTATTCCCCTCACTCACAGCAGTTGTGCTGATCTCAGGACAATTTTATTTTATGACAAAAAAATAGAGGCAACTGTGTCATCCTTTAAAGAGCATAGTGAAAGCCTGGTCGCAGTCTGGCTTAATGTACATCAAGAATTAGCATATTCAGTGGTATTTTGACCTTGAGGGGGTGTTTGGTATTTTATATAACTAATTTCATAACTGAGATTGTATCCTTTTGCTAAAGGCAATCTATAGTGCCAGAATAGCTTCTGTAAAAGGACTAACTTGTCTACCACATGGTGAGAAAATGGGTGCTTTGGAAAAGCTTCTCAGTTTTGAAGCATTGCATTCCCTTTAACTAGAATGTTTGTACATACTGTTAACACTACAGAGATTTTCAAAGTTCTGGCCAATGAGAGACTGAATTTTGTCACTATTTACAACTTCAGATAATCACTGTTGGGACTGAAAATTATAGTCAGAACTGCATGTGTCTTTCTGCTACATTAGTGACTGAGTCACCTACCGTGTTTCCACACTACATGTGTCAAGTTAATTTAGGGTGGTGATAATTTAGGGAGGTGATTCTCTTTACTTTAGTGGACTCTCAAAGACTACTGACTTTGGAGCATTATTTCAAAACAGTTTTGGCAATGATGTAAGACCTGTACCATGTTAAATTATATTTTATATATTATATATATTATAATTTTATTGTAATTTTGGAAATTCAGCCACTCAGTTCTTCTTTAATTGTTTATTATGGTAACTCAGATAGGGTAGTCCAGCTAAGGATTATCTGTTAAGGATATAAACTCTAATTCCTTTGAAATTTTCCTTTTTCTGGTAGACGCTAAAGTTCGAAAACTTTTGCTCTTGTCACTCAAGTTCTCTATTAATACTTTGTCTCCCTGATTTGAGCAGGAAGAAATCTTGCAATTGATTGATTTATGTTCATCCTTGGTCACGTTTCCTCCTTGTGCTACCACCTTCTGCCATTAGCACAGTCTGCCAGGCTATTTGGCAGTGTTAAACTTCAGATCTTGCTTTGGACAAAAAGTTCTGTCCCTATATTAAGGAAATAATTGATTCTTAACATATTTGACATCTCAAGAGTCTAATCTAAGAACCTTAATTGTTATAAAAAATGAAACAAAGAAAAATCTGAGCACTTTTATATTAAGTCTCAATACCGTGGTTAAAATTTCTATACATACACTTCCTGTTTTCTTCCCCTTTTACTTGTGTTATGGACACAATTTGAATATGGAATATTGTACCGTTCAGGACAAGGGTAAACTGCTTCATGCTCTTGGCTTTTGTGCATTTTTCCCCTGCTCAACTGATTAGATGATGGGCTTTATAGGCTTTCCTGTGCAGTCTAAAGGAACTTACCCAGTTTCTGTGGAGAGTTAGGACCATTTTCAACACTTTATGCAGATACATCCACGTTTTTATTTTGAGGGGGAGACCACAGTTGGGGAAGAGCTTCCATCCATTTATAGCTTTTTAATAACTAGAAGAACTTGGTGCGTCTAAGTCTGCACAGAAAGGTGCTGCTGGGATCATTTCTGCTTGTTCTCCTGCTAACCTTCGCCAGCTTCACAGATGTTGTTTCACTAAATGCAATAGCAATCATTTTCCTGCAAAGGAACTTTACAATGTTACAAACAATTCCTTGCACTTTCTCTACTGGCAAACTGTTAGGATTAGTGTGCAGACAAAATGCCACCTTCCTCTTGCAACCCCCCTGTTCTGTTGCTGGGTAATGGGTGGACCACAGGCCCACTTCTCCATCTTGTTGTGTTGAGCTACATCAAGTGATCTTCCAGGGAAAACTTGCTGAAATTTCATCCCAGCATCTCAGCTGAACACCAGTCTCCTCTAGTGAAACACTGCTGGCAAACTACTTCTATAACTACTTAATGCCTTTGGTCAGGTTTAGTTATCAGGACCTCTGTCATCTTTAGTTTTGTCTTTTCTTTAGAAGAGATACATCAGCTGACAGTGCAATCGATTAACATCTGCTAAGACCACTGGTTAGTGAGCACACTTCTCTTTTAATTGCAGTTTTCATCCTCAAAATGTTTTCCTAAAATTGGGAGTCTCATTCACGGTTCTTGCTTTCATGCAAGCAGATACATTTTGTTGAGGTAAAAACCCCACAAAAACAATATTCTCAGTGCTTAGCAACAACTGCAGTCATGCAATACATCCTCCACTATTTTTATAAATCTTTCAAGCATGATATAAAATTTGTGGAGTCATATTTTAATCTAAAACTTTTATGTTTATGGTTTCAGTTTCTTACTAAGTTAAGCAAACTGATTTAGAGATATTTTGAGATATTTAGAGTTTCACACTTTATTTCATTGTGTTTTTATGATCTGGCTAATGAAGAGCTAAAACTGAAACCGTTAAAACAGAGTAATAATGTATTCCTGTGACCACACACAAATAAAATTGTGTGGTATGTGGTACAAAAACTGCAACTGTCAACACAAAGTAATGAAAATCTACAACAATAATAAAATACTGGCTATTCAAACCAGTAAACCATTAATTCATTTACAACAGAATAATGTGGTGGCTCAATATGAAATGACTATATTTAGACATCGTTTAGAGATCATATCTAGGAAACTTTAAATACATTTATGCTTCTCAAGCATTCTAATCATCTATGAGCAATTTCTCCAATATCTTCTGTTACTGCGTGAATATGTGTCACAGAAAAGGCAGTTTTCTAAAATACAGAATAATCTGATGGAACAACAAGCTGGACTACAGTCAGTAAATTAGAAGTGTATTTAAGAAGACAGTTAATGTTAAAGAAAGGAAATTGTTCAGGACTAGATGTAAAGTGAGAATAAGTCTTCACCTTTCCAAGAAAAAAAAGTGTTTTTGAAAATACACTTGCATTTATTTGTCAGAAGACAGACTCTTTCAAAACTGATCACATTGGAAATTCAAACTCCTTCATGCATGTGTGATTGATTATTGCATTTTTTCTAAATTATGCTTTTGAGTCTTATGGACTATTTAATCCAAATGTACCCACAAGTTTGCATTTACTATAAGGGCATTTTTACATTTTACACTAGCATTTCCAAAGATCTGATGCACACAGATGATCAAATTGGATCAGGATGTAGAACATCTCAAACTGTGTCCCATTTAATTCTGTATGTTTGCACAGAGACTGAATTTGATCAAGTCTCTAGCAAACAACTAAATAATTCAGTCCAGTGGCAGCCTTATTTCACATGACTTGTACATCTGTCTTGATTGTGAATATAGCTGTTTTCCCAAGGATGGAGCTTTGCTTTGATGAAATGTGTCTGGAAAAACAATTTTTAATACATTCAGTAAATAAGACTTTGTTTGTCATTCAACACGCATGTTTTTCCATCTGTATAGAACCTCTTTGTTTTAGACTAAATAATTCAGTCCAGTAGAACCGGGACTTTTTCACTTTGGAAGTACAGCTGCTTGAAGCAGGAGAAGAGTGTCTTGTCCTTTCCTCCTGGTGTTGGGAAGGATCTCTCTCTGATGAATGGCCCTGGAAGAGAAGAAGCAAACAAAAAGGATAGATGAATTTTTTTGGAGGCTTTAAGGCCCAGTTTTGAAAAATACTATAGCACTTCTTTGTATAGACATACATTGTAGAATTGTTTAGGTTCCACTGCATCATGCTGTGTTGCATTGTAAAACGAAGTAGTTGCTGTGTGATTAGAGCTGCTGATATATTTCAAATAACTTGACAGAGGGGAAAAAAATTAGTCATACGTATATTTTTGGGTAGCAGGATTGATCAGAACAATTTGTGAGCATAATTGTCTTTGATTGCTATCCCTTTTTAAAATGTGACTGCTTTGTAATAGCAGTTTGGTTTGGGTTTATGATGGTACAGAACTTCTCTCAGTTTTTATTTTCCAGAAAGCATGTAACAGATATTAGTTGATGATATGAAAACATGCATAGATTATTTTTAGTTATATAAATTTGAAGCCTTTTTTCTGATTCAATTCATTTAATTGTATGTAACTGTTTCTAATAAACTAGGATATAAAGCTAGTATCAACACGGGGTTTTCATCCACATTTTGATGGGGAATGTGTCTTCTCTACAGTTATTCTTCTTTTCCTCCAGGCCAAATGCAAATGTTCCTAACACATTACAGATTTGGATCTCTTTCAATCTTAATCTAAGCAACATAAATATCATGGTGTTTATTTTGATGGATAGTGTCCTCAGGGATATAGACAGGAATGAATTGTCAATGCGAGTATTTTTCAGTCTACTACGAATCTCTGAAACTCCCGTGCAAAACCATCAGCTGATCAGTCGGTGTGACTCAGCACAGACATCTAGAGTTAGGTAAAGCAGAATAACTCACTGTAAAACAGTAGAACTTGCTGGAGCATGATGAGATTATCTTCTTTCACTCTGGGTGTTTCTGTCTTTAAGGCTATTTCTGTCTCCTTTCTGATTGAACATGTACCTGAGGCCACTGGGAGAGCTTTAATGATCAAAGTGTAAAAAAAAAAAACCACATAAGGTGACCAGTCAATGAGTTGACAGCTGAAACATGTACTTTGCAAGTCAGGATCACAGACAGTCTGTTTTTCTATTCTCGCCTTCTAAGTAATTGCTGAAGCTTCGCACAAGGGCATAAGTGCATTTATCAGGAGGAAAGTAGCAATACATAGAAGGTTTGAGAAATTTTTTCAAGTCAATTCTCCATAAAATAATGAAGACAGCTAAACCAAAACAAGGATAACGAACGTGATTTTCTGTTTGCTGGCTTGCTTTTTTAAATTCAGTGGTGCTGTAGTGAATTAAGTACCTCAAGTCTTTGCTTTGGTGATATACCACTGAGATACATTTTTATTAATCTTCCCAAAATCACAACAGCAACTGATGCTGTCATTGGAATTCCAGGACCTTCTCAGATTAACAGGGAATTAAAACTCTTTTGATTGTTATCTCAGACACAATTGTTTACCCTCCTTAGCATCTGTAACTTCAGCCTTAGAAGGAGCCCCTTTGTTTGGATTCCTCTTTTGTACCTGTAGCTAATTGGTATGAATGTCAAGATGAATTTCTTTATCTTGTCCATTCCAAGAGCAGTTTGTGTAACACAGATGTCATTTCAATGGGGCCATAATCTTTTTTTCATATACATATTTCTGGCATATCACATATATCACATATATTTATAGAATGGTGTGAACACTGCTCTGCATCTTTCACCCATTAGAATACACCCAAGCTTTCAGGTTTGTCATCTACCCAATAACTTTGTTCATTTTGCTTCATTCAGGTCACAATCCTGAAAATGAAGTTTATTCCTTTTCCCTGATTCTGGGATTTAGGCCCAGAAATAAGAAATGTCTTATACTTGTCTGAAAAAATGTCTTATATTTGGCTCAAGGAGACATTTTACATTTATGTGCTATATAAAGTTTTGTCTCTTAATCACCTGGTAGTATATTACTGCTAGGCCAGTTTTCTGGATGTCGTGTTAGACAAATATTCTCTTGTAGTTTAGTACCAGTTTGCAGTTGTATGTGTAGGTATATGAAAACACTGACAACTTTATACATACCTATCAATATATTTATTTTTTAATACTCATGTAGGTATTAATATATTTAATTCCCCTATCCCAGCACCCCACTTTATTTCTCATTTCCTCTCTAATATTCCCTGCAGATATCCCTTTTCATGTTTTCCTGATTGTCCTGGTTTAGGGTAAATTTTGGGAGGAAACCTCTGAAGGGTTCTTCTCTAGAAAGCAAATTCAACTGGCCTGCCTGAGACATACAATCTATAAAATCATATAAATATTTTTTCCCCTCACTTTTATGCAGTTCTTTGGCACAGAGTTTTCAGCAGAAACTTGGAAAACACAAAACAAACGAAGTTGGTAAAAGGAATATCAGCAAGTAAGAATTGAACAAAGTTAGCAGAACAGAACTCTGGTGCCATTTTACTGTTTAACATGACTCATCGCTATATGCTTATCTGTGGTATTAGTTTCAGTCTTATCAGTGACTCAAACTGTGATGGATGTACATTTCCATATTGTGATTTTGTCATGCTTCAGGGTGAGACCTTAGAATAATTATTGCAATGAGCAAATTTTGCAAAGCAACAAGTGGAGAGCACGTTCCAGTCCATAATATACCTTTTTCTGAAACCATCCTTTGTAGTGCTTTATTGTAGGCAAGTTACACAATAGCCAAAAACTTCATATTTATGTATGAAATATTTTAAATATAGAGAAGGCAAACCCATAAGTGTTAAAAGTATGTATTTTTTAAAAAAAGAATGAAAACTGTCTTATACAGTATTTGCCAACGTCAGAAAATAATGTGATAGTTTCTGTGTTATGAATCTGTCAAATTTTGAGAAAATAGATGTCTCCTGCCTATTTCGGTTTTACAATTAACCAATACTTAAGCAAGTGCTGTGCAGATACCATAAGACTTCTTTTTATGGATTGCAAACCTGAACCATCAGCACTAAAACCTCAGATAAAAACAGTTAATTTAAGGCAACTGAATTCCCAAACCAAATTAATATTCTGCCTTGATTAATAAAAAATGTCAATTATGTCGAGTAACCAATTCTTGTAAGTCCTTTGTTGCTTAACTTCCTATTTAATACAGTGTTAAATCTTATTTTTCTACCTCACAATAGTGTTTAAAGATGAACACATTTAAAAAGTGTGACTTTTTCAGGAAGATGTCTCTCAAGTGTCTGAGATTAGTCTTTTCCACCTTGTGTGGGTAAATCGGACGACAATATAATCAAAGGAGATAAGAAAAGGATGTTTATTTTAGAAAGAATATAAAAATAGAAGCTATTTGTTCTGCTCTTTCATCTTTAATGAAGGAAGTAGAATTTCAATGAAACAGGAACCTGGGAATTTCCTTTCTCTGAAAAGTCACAAAGTCTGATGATGACTCCCAGTTTTGGTATCAAAGATTATTTCTTATGATGACCTTTGTGCTGGCTTTTCAGGATCTGGTCTGAGCCTCATGAACACTAACTGGGAATGCTTGGGAGAGGGCATGCTGATTTTCTGGCATAAAGAATTTGGTAGTTGGAATATAAAGAAGTCTTAGAGATATTTTCAGATGAAGGGAGCAGACAAGTTTCAGGCATGAAACTTTCCCTTCACTGAAACAGGCAAAAGAGGACACTTACTTTTACATTACTCCAATTTGACCAGCAAAAATTGTTTTTTCTCCTGGTATGTGTAATTAGCTGGTAATGTAGGGAGGTTGCTAAGTGTTTTGCCTACAGACTGCACTTGGCAGGAGGTGTTTGAGGACCATTGTGGTTTTAGGCTGGCTGCCGATGTGAAACTGAAGAGAGTAGGAGAGAAGGAAATGCAAAGTTATTTCTGAAGGTGTAATGACAGTGCTTTTTCCTCTTGAAGAGGATTTTCTTATGTTTCCCTTAGAACCAGTTGAGAGAAGAAGCATTAAGTATCATGATCTTAATTAGAGATTTTATTTCACACTGAGGAAAGAAAGTTTCCTGGAGAAACCTTGGTAAAGAGCATGAGTAAAGTGGCTTTGCCCACTAAAAAAAGGGAAAAGAAAAACCTGAAGCCTAAAGGTCCTTCTATATCAAGATATCTTCCGTGTCAAGGCATTTTTACATCTACAAACACAAGTCATGAGGAGCTAGAGATCAAGCTTTGCATATATATAGTAATGAATAGGAGTCTGTTTTCCAAATACCTACTTTTTCATGTCTACTTCTGACATATGTTGCTCCCCCATGGTTAAAAATTCTGGTTTTAAACAAATCACAAACTCAGAGCATAATTATAAACTGACACTGTTCAGGAAACTTGTTTGTCTTGCATCAAAGTTGGCTGAAGGAGGGAAGTAGGGGAACTGGGAATTTCTGCCACATTGAGGGTGTTAGGAGAAGGCAGAACTAGACTGGTTCTGTCTGTGCTATGAAATGCTGGCATGGGGAACTACTCTAGATAGGAAATGTGAAACTTGGTTTCAGCAAATAAGTGGACATAATCATGTGTGAAAAGCGGTATGTGATAAAGTGTTATCAGCATCTAGTAGAACCTAAAGAAAATTACTTCATTTAGCAATGAGTAGTCATGTGAGTATTCAAAATCTAAAATGGCAGTGTTCCCCAAGAGCTGTTTGTATGGCCTGTTTCTAAGCTCCATTTCTACATTTGTTCTAGTCAAGAGATGAAATCTGACTGACTTTTATGGAAGCAGAATTAGGCTCATATTGAATTTTTGGAACAATTTTAGCATTGCTGTCAGCAAGATTATAGGTTCTGCCCTCATGCTTTCCCCTGGCATCTGCCTGTTTCAAAGTATAAATGAACTAACATGAGGAAAGTTTTACATCTGCATGTACTGGCAGCTAGAAGAGATGTTGTAAAATACTGGAAGCTTGACAAATCCTGCAGCTTTCAAAAGTTAGATTGCAAATGTTTTCAGTTTAGCTTCATTAAAATGGGAATAATGATAAATAGAAGTCTGGAATTTAGATTTCTTTTTCATCCAAGACTGCAAGAAAGAGCAAGTACTTCCTCTGAAGACCTATAAATATTTTGATATACAGGTTTATGTCTATTTGTGTAGTGAAACTAAGGGCAAAAAGACATTAAATTATATATTTGATGCCCTTGTAAAACTTCCTTTATTTTAAAACAATAGGTCTGCAAAAATGTATTTCCTACTTTATAATCCTTCTGCAATTGATATGTTACCATTACTTCATGCTTTCTACTCTTCTGAACTTTTAGTTCTTCATATCTGTTTCTAGCATTTTGTATGCAGACACAATAATTCTGTGTTCTACATTACCTGAGTAATATGTAGCAGATGTCTATTCTGTTTTTCCTGTTGTACAAACTGATATAATGTAAAGGAGAAAAAAAGAAAAAAGATATTGAAGGCAAACTGAGTTTGTCTAGTCTGAAATACAAATACAAAGCCCACTGAATGATCAGAAAGGTCTTCATTTTGAAAAACAATGAAATATTTAATTCCCATTATGGCTCATTAAATTAATTCAACAGCTTGTTCCAGACCTTCCAAAGGTATTCTGTCTTGACCACAGCCAAGAATAATCTATTTTCTAAACTGGATTGAGCTTTTATTTTATGTCTTTAATAGTAAGAACTGCATGTCCTTAACATGCAAGGTAATGTTACCAGAAGGAAACAAGAGGTGTTTCTTAGAAATTGCTCCGAGACTTAACAGTGTAAAGGTACTGAAGGTTTCCTGTAGAGTGACATACTGTTTCAGCTTCTGGCTTTTCAGTGTGCAGGAATTGAGAGCCTTAATTATCTGACAGGATGTACTGAGCAGTTCTCAGGTCATGGGATTAAGTTCTTCCAAAATCTCCACTACTGTAGACTATACTTTGACTGAAATATTAGTAGACATAATGTAGCATTTTCTTACCAAGATGATTTTCAATTTCCATGGTAGCAGACAGTTTGGACAGAATTCAAGACGTGGGGTGGTTTTTTTGTTTGTTTTGTTTTAGCAAAAGGACTAATGAGAGCAGTGGGAATAAATTGAAGCATCTCTGTTTTGTTTGATACACAAAGCTGTGGTATGTGACTGTTCCTGTCAAGAAGATCAAAAAACCAAGGAGATAGATATGAAGTAGAAAGGAACTAGAGGTAAAGGTGTGAAGTATCTTGCTTGGGATCTTTCAGTTGCAGTATCTCTAAGCCATAATTAGTGTTTGTCCACCTCCTGTAGCTTTATGCTATGAGTTTGGTGGGTTTTTTATTGTTCAAGTTGTCTTAAAGTGTTATGTCTTTAAACATGGTGCAATGTACATATTACATTTAATGGTATTCTTCTCCACACATTTGTTTATCCAGTTCTCTTCCCACTCCAATTTCATACTGGATCTGAATTTTGAAGATGGTAACACATAAAGCAGATTGCTTGCTGCTAGTCCTGTTGCTGAATTTTCAACAAGAATTTGAGATACTGTCATGATGAGGGTAGGACAGAGACTGAACTAATATAGTCTTCATCCTGGAATGGGCTGATATTATTTTGCACTGCCTATTGCCATTAATACATTTTTTAAAACTGCATGAATTACAAAGATTATTAATATTTTCTCTCAGCTTTTCAAGTTTTCACTTTCATTTAGTGCAAAACAACTGAGATTTCTTGCCATTAGGTATATTTCAATTTTATTGTTTCTGTCAAGCTTCCTCTGTCCAGTGAAGGCAAAGCACAATAGATCCAGGAGTACACACTAGGAACCCAGACATGAAATTGTCACTGGTCTTGGTTAAATAGTCACTTTTTAGACTCAGGTTGAACTCTTCCCCCATATCTTACACAACTGGACATTGCATCATTTCGTACATCCTTCAGAGCTGCTCTAGTGCTTTGCTGAGGCCAGGTTTGCATCCCTCGAGGGAGGAGTTGAGTTTTTGGGTGTGTAATGGCTGGTCTGCATATGACAAAGGTAATGAACTGTCTCCATCTGAGGGCTACAAACCACCTTCTATGCCAGTAAGATGCAAATCCAGCAAGGCTAGATGGTGCCTCTTGCCAGGACAATTGCCCTCCCTTACACAACTTGCTCAGTTGTAAAACTCCCCTCACTTCCCCTGAGGAAGATCTGACTGGGCATTACTCCCTCCAGCAGCTGAAAAGGTATCACAAACCCTCAGAGACCCCCAAAGAGCCCTCAGGCTCATTTCTAAGGCCAGAGGACTGAAAGCTCCCTTGCCCTGGGGGGGTTCCTGGCTGCTCCCACTGAGCCTGGGCATATTTAAACCCATTTGACTTTGTGTTCTGTGGGCTTCTTTACCCACCCCTAAGGATCAAGTTGGAGTAAAACCCCTACTTTGACCAATGGACATCCCAGCTGCAACAATAGAGCCTTGTCACAGATCCATGCCTGGTGATTATGTGTCTTTCTACTCTTATCCTTTCTTTCTTTTGCTATCTTTTCCCCATACATTTTCTAAAGCAATATTTTTATGCTTTCATGTACTGCGTAACTCTAGGTAATAATAACAATCACAATGGCTACATATCTGCTTTCCATTGCAACCAAATTGTTTCAAAATGAACCATAGTGTATATGTTTGCAAACATCATCCATCCAGTGTCATTTCACTCTAATCCACCTGAAGAAATCTGTTAACAAGAACCTGGATTACCCTCACCTTCGTGGGCATGGATTATAGCAGTCCCTTTCTGGTTGGGGAAGCAAGTTGGGGGGCATAGGGTCCATCTGCCATTGTTTCATTTTCTCAGGCCTGGTGAGAATTTTGCACGTAAATCACCCTCTCTTTGTACACTTTTTTATTACTATTGTTGCTGTTACTGTTCATTTTCTGATCTCATTGCTGTCTCCAGTAAAATCGTTCTTATCTCAACCCATTACTTCCATCTTTTTTGCCTCCAATTCTCAACTCCATCCCCAGAGTGAGAAGTGGAAGTAGGGGGGAAGAGTGGAAGAGTGCCTTGCTCCTTTTTTGGGAGCATCTTACTGGGGGCACCGAATTGGGGAGTACCATTCCTAAACTGTGACACATAGTTACAAAACATGTAGATAACTTCAATTCCCAGATCATACTGCACAAGGATGAATTCTTCCTGATACTAGAGAAAAATCTAGGAGTTTGAGCAGTTAGTAGAAGATGTTGGACTTTCAGTGAGCTCAAAAGGTTTGGAGGTAATGGCAGCAGTGAGTGCAGAGGATAATGAAGCAAAGGAGTAAAAATTGATCAGTTTTAAAGTTCTGACAGAAGAGTAGGGAGAAAATAACTCCATATCACGAAGACTGTTTCATGTTAAGACAAGTAGGTGCCAGCTTAGGCTGCTGACAAGGATGACAAGCAGCTGCCTCAATGACTAGCAGAGTTTGTAGCATGCCATATTTGAAGTCAGCCATGTCACTACAAGCTCATGATTGCAAAGTTATGTCATGTCACAGTTTAGCCCATGTGGTTACCCCATCTTCTGCTGTAAGCAATAGCCAAAAATATTTTTTAAATCTCTCTGGATTAATTATTGGCAGATGCTGCTTAACACAAATACAAAAATGCTTTTCCAATGAAAATATTTTTTACAGTATTGTAGCCATGTGAGTATCATTTTCATGGAAAACTTCTGCTTATAGACTATGGAATGTAAGGCAACACATAATTTTTTTTTTAATCCTAAATGCAAGGTTTTGGATTTTACATTTTCAAATTTTGAACGTTAAAAAGATCTTAATCTTCTCAAATGGTTTTAAAGCTTTCATAAGGTAAGGAGCTACAATGATGGAGATAGAGAGTGCCTCTAAAATTTTCTAGTGCCTTTCTGTTGAATTTAATAGAGTAGTTGAATCTGACTGAAAGTAACACTTGAAAATCCCTAATGCTCTGAAAATTGGTTTCAACCAATGTTTACAGTGTTATTATTTTACATTAATTTTTAATTTAAGTGTCTAGTCTCATGCTAAATAAGTATTTTGCAGAGGTCTAAGGCTTATTGAGAATCTGTATTAATGATACAGAATGCTCTCTCAAAATGCTCAGGTAAAAAAATCTGAATCATAATTTTTAAACTGCTAAATTAAGGAAGTGCACTGCCATATGAAATTACTTATGAAGTGGAAGATAATTCTTATTCTATGTGAAGTGTTTATCACCACATTTTTTCCAAATACTGATGAGCTATGTTCATTATATACTTCTATGTGCTTTGCATTTCTGTTAACAGATTTGCCATTCATCAGTATTAGTATATATTGTCTTATATTTTACAAGTTAATAGTAAGATAGTTTATCTTTTGGCTTCCTCCTTCCCTAATTTTTATTTTATAGTCACTGATAAAAAATTCTAGCCTTCATTTACTATATGTTACTTTTTATTATTTATAATGTCTGATTTGGATTTTTTTTCTCGTCTCTAAGCCAAAGCAAACATTACATTTTCTTAGTTACAAATTTTTGAAATATATAATGTAATATTTTAGTTGAAATTCACATTCTTCTGTTCATAAAAGTAGCTGATTTAACTTACAATTACCTGTTAGACTTGTGAAAATGAGATTTTTAACTACAAAACGTACATAAAGAATTTTACTCTCCTATTCTGCTTTCACATAGCAAATATATTCAAAACCAGAGCACTTGCTATGAAGTCATTTTAGTTCTGTGATCATAACTAAATGGACTTGCAATTTCTCTCAATTAGGCAAAACTGTTCCTAAGTTAGGAGATTAACACATAAGCCACAGACTGGTGAAATAAATTGTATCAGGAGGGTGAAACAAGTTTCAAAGAGAATAAAGGTTGCTGTGATATCACTTCTTTTTATGTAGGTGACTGTAAGAGTTGGTATCAATATTCTCTGAACCTTTGTTATGCATTTGAATAGTGATTCATAATCTTTTCAAGGATCATTTGCTTGTCAGATATGGGTAACTGTTGTGGGTTAACACCGACAGGCAGCTGAGCTGCACACAGCTCTCTCTCACTCTCCCTCCACCCCTGCTTGATGGGGATGAGGGAGAGAATTTGAAGTGTGGAAACTTGTGGGTTGAGATAAAGACAGTTTAACAGGTAAAGAAAAAGCTGCATGCAACAAGCAAAGCAAAAGGAATTAATTTCCCACTTCTCATGAGGCGTTCAGCCATTTCCTGGAGAGCAGAGCTCCATCACACCCAGTGTTGACTTGGGAGGGCAAATGCCATTGCTCTGAACTCCTTCCTTCTTCTTCCCCCAGTTTGATGTGCTGAGCGTGATGCCATATGACACAGAATGTCCTTTAGTCAGTTGGGGTCAGTGTCCAGCTGTGTCTCCTCCCAAATCCCTGTGCATCCCCAGTCTCTTCACTGGGAGGGTTTAATGAAGAGCAGAAAAGGCCTTTACACTGTGCTAGCCCAGCTCAGCAATAACACCCCTGTGTTATCAACAAAAGTTTCAGCACAAATCCAAAACACAGCCAGTTACTTTGAAGAACGTTAAATCGACCAAAACAAGCAGTTAATAACAGCCAATACTATTTTGATAAAGTGCTGCTTCCCTTTGCTTTCTCTGTTCTTTTTAAATAAATTACATTTTATTCTTCAAGTTATGCAGATAATTTCACAAGGGTGCTGCAATAGCAATTCTATTGAGTATGTTCCTGTAAACAAACAGTTCTGATTAATCTTATTCATTACTCATGCCCCTAGTTCAATATCTTTATGGGTTTTGGTTTTGGATTTAGTTCTAAGCAAGCACCTTGGTCTTTATCTTTGTTAATAGTTTAACACACTTGTATCTATGCTAGCAAAGTTCATCTGAGAGGTGACTATTGTACATACCATTATTTACAGAAGCAAGAGGCATAGGGGATAGTAGCATTTTTCAGGCACATAACTGAAAAGCCTCTGGGAAATATTTGTGCTGCTTTTTTTTAAATTTATTTTTTACATACCACAGTTTACAATCCTTATCATAGAAGATTGGTTCTCTTGTTGCTTAAGTAGCAGGAAAAATCCCAACTTGTTTGGTTATAAATAAGATTGAATGGAGCTCTGAGAAACCTGGTCTAGTGGAAGGTGTCCCTGTCCATGACAGGGGAGTTGGAACTAGATGACTTTTAAGGTTCCATCCAACCCAAACAATTTTATGGTTCTGTGATTATAAGGAATATGAATCATTATTCTGATATATTTCAGCTCACTTCCTATTACACATTAAAGAATTAGTAATGCAATGAAAAGAGAAATCTTGATATGTTGCATTTCATGTGACTGTATTCCTTTCTGCAAAAGGTGCTCAGCAAGATATCAAACCATTTTACAGGTTTTCCTTAAATATATTTTAAATGGCAAAGGCACACAAGCAACCAAAGAAATTGCAGTTATCCTGTGTGGAGGCATTCAGGGCTGGAGACACCTGAGGCAGAATTGAGCTTGCTTATTCCAGTATATCTAAAAATGCCCATCATCCTGTCATTCCTAATCATATCAGTTATGATGAGCGCTCAAATCAACAGTACTGCTATAATTTAATATAGATGCAGGCAGTACTAGCATGTGATATACACCATGTAGAACAGTTTTCCAGAGTATCAGGTTTGGAAAAATCTTCCAGGCTCTCCTGTCTCCAGCTGCTTCTGTGATACCACCCAGTAGCCATCAGGTAGCAGTGGCAGTCCTATTGAACAGTGGAAGACAGGTGAGGAGAGGGTCATTCCTTAGATTCTTCCATTCTTCTGAGGTACTTGCCACTGTAGGATGCTGGGGTAGTTTCTTTGTCTAATAGCTGAATCATTTTACCTAGAAAAAAGGAGCTTTCCAGACACCTTCATAACCATAATATATATACTTTTGATATTTCCAAAGTTTATATATTTAAGCAGTGACTCCATACTCTTAATACAGCTTCAGAGAAAAATGAGGAAATTTAGTTGTTACCTGAAGGTCAGAAATTCTGTATCAGCTTCCTATTTTTTTGATAAAATTATTAGCAAGAAGAACATATAAAACAATTTCCAACCTCTTGATAATACATTATTTTGAAGTCAAGGGAACCTTAGGGTATAAATTAACTGCTTGCAGAATTCTAACTAGTGAATAAATATTCTAAGAGAAAAAAATTACTTTTGTGTCAATACCTTGGAATTAGCAATTGCATCATATAAACAATATGTGATGGAAAGCGATTTATACTGTCTTGTTTAGGATTAAAATGTTGCTATTGGAAGCTATACACTTTTTAGATATAAGAACATTTCTTTTTGGTTTGGAATTCTAGAAAAAATGAACAAAAAGTACAGGACGATTTATTTTGCTTTCAAAACTGACAGATATACAATAGCTTCTCCTCAGGCATCTGAAGATATGTACTTTATATCTGGCAGCACTCTACCTTTGACTTCTTATCATAAATGATCTTATACCACTGACCAGATGATCTGCTTTTATGAGAAGTTATTTCAAGTCAGTGATCTTCCTTGTAATCTAAAGACTTGAGTGTCTTCTTTTATCAGTCCATCAACTTTAAAAGCTTTTCTTTCCTCGTCAATTATCTTGAATTCATATTTGCCTTGGTTTGTCTATGATGGACAGAAACTGCATTTGAGGACTCGAATCCTGTCTAAAATACAAGTTAGTGCTACTGAAATATTTTTCATTTCACAGTATTTCTGCTTCTTTTGCTGTAATTAAAATATTATAGATTTATTTTTATGTTCTAAATCCATTTTCTGTTTAGATATTTCTTTACACTTCCTCCTGGCAAGCTTCTTTTCCTTACTTAATTAGAAACACTTCTTCAAAATGAAGTCAGTAGCAACAAAAAACATTTAACATTTCCACATCTTCTATTTTCACATTTTGAAAGTAAAAATTTTTTGCTATTTAAAAAATACCAAGATTAAAGTTGGTCAGGATTTTTTTTCCCCCTACACTTTTTTTTTCTTTCTTTCCTAAAGATGAAAAGCTTAACAAAAATGTCAGGCTTTCAGTAGACTTACATCAGCATTCTGTGGTGGTTCTGAATGAAATCTAATGCATTCTTCAGCCTCAGCCCTGAGGTCCCTAGCCTTTGACAGCCTGTATAATAAAAATGCAGCACATAGGAGCACTGTTTGAGATCAACATCCTTACGTCTCAGAAAACTTGAGAAACTTCAAAGAGTGTAAGTGAACAACTTGCACAAAAGAATTTACCAAAAATCGTTCCAAATTATTCACTTCTGCTTTCATATGGTCCTTCATATGTTTCTAAAATATTGTAATTACTATGTAGTTCAGATAATGACCACTATCTAATTGTTATAGGTGGATTTTTTTGGCAACATTTTTCATATGAAAGTTATCTACCATGGTCCTAGATTTTTGTGATTTAAAATTCAAGATGTAAGTAGTTATCTCAGCAAGGGAATTTCAAGCAGAGAAGGTTGTAAAAGATTTTCTATCTTCTCAAAAATTTTGAAGCCTAAAAATCCTATTCTAAACCAGCATGAGGTGAAGGTATTTTGGGAGATACAAACTAGGTTAGTCAAAATGTTCACTTGTAACAGAGAATCTAATTTCCTTCTGTTTCTAACTGAGATTCTGACATTCTGAGGCTGCCAAGTGAGTCTATCCACTAGACTACTGAGGTGATGCAAAGTCGCTTTCCCTTCTGTTGTATTAAAAAATTAATCATGAACCAGATTATCCAATGATTTATTTTCATTGGATGAAAATCTTATTGAAAGTGTTTCTACATAAAATGTTTGTTACATGAGCTAAATAATTGTTGTAAAATCTTTTGGCTGAGGTTTCTCAATCAGCTCCAACTCTGATGTTGTTATAGCTGCAAAGTATTACTTATTAATTCTCTTTCTTTGCCCCATCTGTTTGACTTTGTGTTTTCCAGAATTACTTCTCTTTTCAAACAGTAAGACAAAAACTGTTGTTGAAGCATCTAATTGCACAATCTGATGTTTCCACAGTTAATAGAAGTGCTAAGAAAAAAAAAATCAAGAGACCAGCAAGACTTCAAAATATTGGAGAAATTTAGCAAATTACTCCATCCCATTGAAAGGAAATTTAGTCTGCTTCTTCTTAGAAGGGAAATTGTCATTTAAAATCTAAAATTATGATAAAGATGCTATTTTATTAATTTCAGATTTTTGTATATGTATATATATGTATCTGGTTTTGGAAGACGAACAACAAATAAAAGTGTAGAATATATTGTATTTGTATGTATATATTATGCTTCAATTTGAAAGAATCATGCCTCAGGTCATATATATGTCATACAAATGTGGTTATACAAAAAAAATGCTTTGACTTGAGCAATAGTTATTAATTAAACCTTTACCAGCACACATTTGGTACACTTTAGATCAAACACATTTATTTCCAGTATAATCAATCATGTCCTATCTTCTGAGGCATCACCTTTAAAAGATTTAAGGGTCATTGAGTGATGATTCAACATTTCCAATATTCAGACGGAGATCTGTAAAGTTTAACTAGAAGGCTCACAGATGCAAATTACACACTTTAAAAATAAGGCAAAAGTATTCTATCTGAACAGATATTTTCTTGACACTTAAGCCTTTATTGTCAAGATGAAAGGAATTTGGTAATATTTTCTATAGCTTTTGGGAGGCAGGTTATCTGCAATACTCTGGTTGCTCTGAGGTATTGTGGAGGCTGACTAGCAAAGGTATGGTTGACTTCAAGCTTCCCCTTCAATATTTTAAGCAGAATATTTGCTATATTCTTTCAAGGCATTTTAAAAGAAGTTTAACTGTATTATTTCTAAGCCTTAGCTCCTTACTAGTAAATCCATTGCCCAAGGAATTCTTTTATGTATTCAAGAATATATCCATCCTCTCCAGTAAAGCTTACAGCTGTTTTAAGTTAGGAGATGTCTCACAAGAATAGCCTTTATCCTTGAAATACTGGTCTCTTTATTTTGTCTTTCATTCTGATCCTTCAGGAATAGATTTTCTTCTCTAATCAAATTGTGGTGAAGTATGGAAAATCAAATCATGGTAGACTAGGAGCTGGTGCATAAAGCTAAAGCTCAAAACTGTATATCATCATAGTAACAAAAAAATTATTTGCAAACAAATGAAAGTGTTTTTAAGATGTTATGTCTTCTGAAACCCTATGTATTGATTAGGTTTTTTTGCAGCATTTCAGAATTCTGATGAGATGATTGCCTAATCCAGCACACCAAACCATGTTCCAGTTCATCAGGATATGATAGGTATACTACAATCACACCTAATATGTATTTAAATTGAAAATATGTATTTGAATTGAAAAGTACTTTATGATAAAAAAATTATTCTTTACCAAATATATTGCCATCAATGGTTTTAAAAAATGGGTTTGTTAGTCAACCATGTTGTATTTATAACCTGCATCCCACAGGAATATAATGGACTAAATCCTAGTTGCAGCATCTATAGTAGTAGCAAGTGTAAAATAAATATCTTGGAGTTTGTGATGTGATATTTTTTCCTCAACCCTCATAACCAGTGAAAACTTTTTTTTTGTCAGTTTAAAAAGTAATAAGAATGATTTTACTATCTGAATAAACTGGATACAAAAATTATTAAATGAAAGAAATAAGGACCCTTACAATGCTGTTTATGTCATACATCTTCTGAGTGCCTTTTGAAGTGGTTTGCTTTCCATTTAAAATGTCTATATTGGGTTATAAAACACCTCTGTACAAATAGAACTGAATGCACTGGGTAGTATATTATAAAAGTTTTTTCTGCATTGTGGTTTGTGAGATCACATTTGCATTCATTATAGAAGTAAAGATTGAGCAGATTAAATTTAAAACCTATTAAGTCAGCTACATGCAATATGAATCTGCTGAGGATAATAAGAAAAAATAGCTTTATCTTTGTTCAGTTTACTGTATTTGTGTGTCTAAAATTCCTTGATTTATAGAACATTAATAAGATCATATGTTCAATCTTCCTGGGCCATTTTATTCATTGTATTGACAGAAGGCAACTGATAGCACCTGACATGAATTAGGATTTTATAGTTATAGAATGAATTACGAGGTTACAAAGGGGAATCTGATGAGTTATCATGACATTTCTCTCATCAAAAATCTAATAGTGCAAAATCCATTGGGCTGATCTGTAACACTGAATGTTCTGGGATTAGATGCATTTTATCTGGAGAAATGACAATTATTTGTGCAAAGACACCTC
>NW_005054558.1:133185-133833 GCF_000277835.1 Geospiza fortis | reverse complement strand
AGGGAAAGATGGATGGAAAAGGCAAAGCTTCTCTAAAAGTTTAGGATGCAAATTCCTGGCAAATATGAGAAGAAGGATGGAGGGTAAACAGTGAAAAGCAGAAATATTCTTGAGAATTCTAATCATCTGGCCTACTCTGTTCTTTTGTGTACCAGTGTTTACATGAGAAGAGTTGTTGGACATCCAACATGACTGAATGGATTTTTGGATACTTTAGCAACGATCTAAAGGCACTTGAAACCAGCTGATGATTTGCATCAGCACAATATCTGCTGAGTGTAGGTTTGCAATCACATAGCAGGGCTAATTATTAATGATACACTAGATGTTCCTTAAACTTGTAACCTTTTTGTTACAGCAAATTTCCTAAATAACTACTTTTTGTATTAATAGCCCTTTGTAGAAACATTTTTTTTCAGAATTTTAATTTTGCTGTTGACTTGTTTCCTTACTCTTGAATATCTTAGTTTATGAATGTGTACCTGCACAAAAGAATGAAATCTACTTTGAGATTTTGTTTCTTCAGCAGAGATAAAAACAGCTCCTTCAGGTTTTTATTGACTAAAGTTTCTAATTTTTTAATTTTACATTTTTTATTCTTTTCTTGATTTAGCAAGAACCATGAGCATCCATAATTGTTGTCTATTT
>NW_005054558.1:116749-133166 GCF_000277835.1 Geospiza fortis | reverse complement strand
AGGCTCTGCAGCTGTTTGCTAATTCATTTGAAAAAGATGTTATGATAGTAACTCTTTTTTTATTATGCTGTATGTTCTTGACAATACAGTTTTCCCCTGTTTATTTTCTTTCTTTTTTTTTTTCTGGTTAGCATTTGGTCTAGTTGTCACCAGTCTCATTAAAATAATTTAACTTCTTTTTCACTTGCTTGTGAGAATTCTTGAATTCATTTTGATTAATTTCCTGTAATGCTTTTAATATTGTTTTTTTTTTCATTAATCACTTTGCATGCAATCATATATGATGTGGACATTTGGCAACTCAATTCACAAGGTACTGTCACATGAATAATGTATTTTTAGACTTCTGCACATTCCTATTAACCTGATCAACCTCAAACCCCTTTCCAATTTCTAAGGAGTTTCCTTCTATAGCAATACTCTATACTTTGCACCTCATCCAGTCTTTTTTTCCAATAGCCCATTTTAACCCTTATTCTTTACCTCAGCCACTAATCTCTAGTTTGGAACTTTGTCAAATACTTTTGAAAATCTGAGTATATTACATCCACTGAATTCCCCTTATCTCTTACAGCAGCAGTATCTTCAAAGAACTCCAACAGTCTAGATAAGCATAACAGTTCCCTGCCAGAGTCCTTCCTAGTTATCCTTAATCAAACTATGCTTCTCCAGGTGTTCTCCCTACTGCAAAAGCCTGTGTGAAATAGTTTAAATCATTTTCTTCATGAAGTACTATCTACAGTTTGCTGTTAAGCCATTTCTGATTACTTCAAATGTAAATCTACAGTTTTCCTTGGCTCCAGCTAATTCTGTTTTCCTTCTAGCTGGTGTATATGCTACAACAATATTTTTACTGTTACTGTGAACTGTGTTTATTGCTTAGACACTTGTAAAGTTGTTCAGTTGTCTGTTAAGTAGATTAGTTGCTGCTTAAAAAAAATTGCAAAGTGAATCTATTATAATGATATTGAAATTTTAATCAAAATTTGAATTAAGTTTTGCTCAGTTTTGGACCACTCCTGAATTCACAGCAAATTATGTCAGGAGTGTTCTTCTTTGAAAAGCATTAGTAATTTGTGTGAGGGATAGCTCTTCTTATTATTCATGAACAAAAGTTTATTCAGATCAGTTACTGTGTTCTTTAGCTTTTGCCTCTTATTCCTGTGCATACTGTCCTGACAACTCTAATAACTGAGTGCAAAAATTATCCATATATTTTCCTTATTTTGAAATAACTTTTCTGTGGACTGTTATGTAAATGTAGGTGACTCCACTGGTAGATACATAAGTATGTGATAGCAAATATGACAATAAATGACTGGGGGGAGGGGGAGAGTGAAACCTTTCCTCTCCCCCTCCCCTCCTCTCCTCTCCTCTCTCCTTAGACTTAGACTTATGGTACTGCTACGCTTCAGTTATCCAAGTCTTTCTACAACATCAGTCTGTAAAAGTCAGGTTTGACTCTGATTATTTTCTTTGTTTGGGTCTCACATTTTTATTCTGTACCTTCTGGAGGGATCAGTAAACACACTAAACACTGCTTTTATATGGCAGATCAGAAATACCTCACCAGCTGTACTTCAGCAGTACCTGTCAAGGCATTAGAAATGAATGATTTAAGAGGTTCATTCCCTCCCCAGGGCAGTCTGGGGTACAAGGGGATGATTTGCCTATCCTATTGATGCACTGTTCTGCACTGCTGGCTGTGCTGGGGTGAGGTTGTCAATACAATCTCACTGCAGACATTTTTGTTCTCACCACACCATGCCAGAGCTGCAAAGTTCTTTCTGCAAAGTTGCCAGCCACAATTCTGTAATAGACTGGCACTAGATAAAGCTTAGACAATTAGATAATGGAAATGGCAAGTACTTAATCCTCCCTTCAATCCATATGTCTTTCCTTCCTTCTGTCTGCCCTTCCTTTCTTTCTTCTGTTTGGTTTCACTAAAAGTTTTCTGCCTAAGCAGTTGCCAGAGACTTTAGCAGAACAACCACTTGAGTCACTGCAGCTTCAGCTGCAGTGGGCTTGTTTCTCAAAAATGGCATGTAACTTTTATCAAGGCTGCAACTCTGAAGCATTTACCTTACTGTCACGAGGTGTGGGAACTCAGCACATCACTCCGGATGTCCAGAGTTGCCGAAGACCCCTCCGGGGGGCTCAGAGATCCTGGCATGGTGCCCGGGACACCTGGTGGCTTGATTTTGATCCTTCTAGCGAATTGCCAGCTTGGCATGGGGATTTGAAAGTCACACGGGTTTGAATGGTGTAAAACAGGGTGTTCACATGGTGAAAATGTAGATTTTAGGATTTTTGGTATAGGGGTTATGGGAACAAGATGGAGGAATTAGGGCGTGTCTTGTCCTCCTTCTCTCTTCTTCTTGTTCTCCATTTTCTGCTGTGATATTGGCACTTGGGGATTGGTTTAGAATGGAAGTGCACTGTCTAACATAGGTGATAGGCATTGGGAATTAAAAGTAAATACGATATACGTGGTTTGTAGTATAAAAAGATGACACTGCCTCGGGAGCGGTGGAGAGTGCTTGTGGCTGTCTTGCTGAGCGGACCTCAGCTGGGCAGAGAAAAAACTTTGTAGATACGAGATAATAAACAACCTGAAGACCGAACAGCGAAGAGTCCAGACTCATTCCTCAGAGCGTGAGCTGCCGCAGAACCACCCCACACATCTCAGGGCAGAGAACAAAACAGCCAACCCGAGAACGAGGGATGGAGTCTCCTGTGCACAAAAAAGCCTCAAAAGGAATTTCTGCCTGAAACAGAAAATTTCCTTGTCCTCCTGCCACCTTCATGTTCTGAATTGCTGTGACTCAATCTGGCTGTTCAATAGTTCTTTTTGCATCTGACATGTTTTATTGTTGCTCTTGATTGAGATAACACTAAGTGCCTCTGCTATCAGAAGAAGCCTGGAAATCAACAAGTGAGATGTAATTTCTCTTGCTTAATAGTGATGCCTAAATTGCTGTTTGCTTTCAGCAGTGCTTAACTGCTGATTTTATAGTGGGAATATTTTTTTTATTATTCTCTCTCACCACTCTCATAGCTAAAAAGAATTTGCAGGTTATAATAATTTCTCTAGCTTTGCAAATGAGTTCCTGGGAATTATTTATATTTGCAGGTCTCTGACAAGCCTATAAGAAGAGATTCAACAGAGATTTGCCCTGAAAATCTTGACTTTATTGTCTATGAGAAAGTTGATGGTTTTAAGGGAAAAAATCCTTATTTTAATATGTTTGTAAGAATATGGCTATCATTCATTTAAACTGAATGACAACAAAATATTTTAAATATAATAATTAGAAAACAAAATTGAGTGTTTAAGGAATAACTCTATAAGACAATGAATTCCATTTTCTTTTGATTTTCTTTATGTTTATGGTTGTAATTTTTACCATAGGGAAAACATTCTTTTTTTGGAGAAGATTTTGCCACCTCTTGAGCATGTTATTGGGTTTCTCTTCCCAGTATATGTAAGCAAGGTCAGCTCATACATTTCTTGTGCTTTGTAGATATCTTGTGGTTCAGGCCTGGGCACTGAGGTAATCAAACTGCAGTGTAATATTGATTCTGTATGAGTGCATTCTGTCATGGAGAAATACACTTGGTAAAATGCGTTGAGTGTTCTCTGTCATGGTCTTTGGTGGTTATAACTAAAATGCTGTGCTGCAGCTTTAGTGAGGGTTTCTAAACAATCAGCTGTTAAAGGTTCTATAAAGCATTAAGTTTTGAGCATTGACTGGCAGAATTCAGGGTCAAACACCTTCTGTTAAAGAGTACCTGTATCTGAAATCTGTCCGGATTTTGTAAGGATAAATCCTTTATAATAATTACAGAGTTGAAAGTTACTTGTAATTTTTGTGAATTAAAGGGAAAGTTGGATCTATTAAAGCTTTGACAAACATCGCAAGTTCAGGATATTTTCCAAAAATAAAGACATTTATAACATAAAACTATGTAATTATGGAAATTAGATTTCAAGGTTGAGGGTCTTTTTGGAAGGAACTTTTCTTTAGTATCAGTCTCCAGTAACTGGACTGAGTGGGGCAGGACTACATGGCAGAGGAGTATCTCTGTCCAAATGCATGTCTTTAGAATCCTCATAGCACACACACACACTGTTAGACTCCTCCTTCCAGCTGGTAAGCATTTTTACTTATCATTTTGAAAGCATTTTCTCTGAAAAGAAAAATGAGGATAGGATGACCTCCAAAAAAGGGGAATTAATCAGTACGTTCTCTTTCATAAAATATCATCTTTTTTAAGCTACTACTCCAATAGAGGCAAGGTCTGCATCATGCTGAGAATGCATATTCCTTGAAATTAAAAAAACGGAAAATGCTTATGTGACTTTAAAAAGATTATCTTAACAACATTTTCTGAAAAAAAATATGTCTATAATTTGACCCATACAGCAGAACATAATTTTATTACCTTCATCTCATGATATACAAACACTTTATTTGTCTTTTTTTTTTACAATATTATCCTTCATGTTACCCTGCCTGTAGCAGAGCTCTGTATCTTTCCTGTCTTTGAACTGGAGCACAAATGAAAATTCCTCCTCCAACCCCATCAGCATTTTACCTTCAGTATGAGTGTTTTAGCTTGGTTCAGTTTGCTGATCCAGTTCACTCAGTGTCCCTACAGATAGCTGTATTTACAAAAGCGAGTGAGCAGCACAGATGTGGAAGCAAGCAGAAGGCAGAGACAGGAGAATAACTGCTTCAACTTGTACTGCTGCAGAGAGAAACAGCTATGGACACACAGCCTCAGTTAAACATTTATGAGGAGCTGTGTGGATATACTGTGCACATATCTCTGATCAGTGCAATTTTATTTTCTTTCTTTCATAAAGTACTTGTCATCCATCTTCTGCCAGCAGTAAGTGAAAACAGAAGCTGTCATCCATGCCCTGGTATCTGCCTTATGCCCTGCAGGCAGCAAACAACAGCTCAGTTTTCTTAAACACCAGTCCTTTCTACTTTGCTTTTTGATAGCCACAAGTTTTGCTTTGTCTGTCATACTGTCCAACATAAAGATGTGTTAGATTTTTTTCCTTCCTTCATTTTAAGGATCCAAAGGACCATGTAGAGTTTTTCTCTGAAATAATGCCCTTCTCTCATCCCAGCTGTGTGTAGTACCTGCTAGGCATAGCAAAACAACTGTAGCTGGATAGCAGTCAAGAAAACTACATTCAGGACATAAAGATCTGATTTAACATATTATGCAAAACAAAATACAATGGAGCTATAGAAGAAAATGTCAGTGAAACATATGGCTTGACTTTGCAGTTTTTCAGAAGATAAAAGTTTTGCCTCAAGAATTGCAGGCTCAGGGTTTCAATCTTCATTGTCTGAGATGATTGCATGATATTAGGCATTGTGTTCTTCAGCTCTTCAGCATCTGGATGTAATGAGATGGTTTAAGGAGGGTGTCATTCTTGATATTCTGCTATAGCTCTAAATTGCATATTGTCTACCAGTTTGCATTACAGATGTGGTTTTTCGCCTAAAGTAACATTAAAACAAAATATATGCTCCTTTTTGTTAGAAAACTCCCCATTTGTATGTGTGGTTTACAGACTTATGCTCCAAATTATGAAATGAGTGCGTAACAATCTTCATGGGTAGTTGAGAAAATAAGGAAGTTTTTGTCATGTTTGCCAGACAAACACAAAAGGAAAGATTTTACAAAAGGGCTCTTATTCCTGTTCCAAATTCTAACAGCCCCAAAGGAATTGGGACCTGATAAATCATAACAGTTATTTTTAGTCTCTTGTGTAACAACCTACTTTGTAGCTTTTAGAAACTTCTAACTCATACACTGCCTTGGTGATCTGCACTATTTCTTCTGGAGCTGTTAGGATTGAGCTGGTGTGTACCTTTAAAAATATTTAAGCAGATTTACTAGTTAGTAGTCTATTTCTTTAAATATTTTTTCCAGCTTTCTAGAGATTTCAGTATAAATAAATAAAATGGTAATTTTAAGAAGTTCTCTTGGTTCTGGCCAGGACAGGGTTAATTTTGCCTGTGGCTGGGAGGGGGCATGGCCAGGACCTGGAGGTTGTTCTGTACCCCCTCACAGCATTGCCAGGAGCAGGGGGAAGGAGTCTCTTCTGGGGAGAATGGATTCCGTCCTTCTGCTGGAGTGAGCATGGCAGAGGGAGCACTGGTGATGCCAGTTCCATGCAACCATGTGTGAATCATTTGCTTATCTTGCACCCTTTGCTATTGATAATGTGGCTGTTACTGTTAATTTATTTTTTTTTTACCTCATTGCTGTTTCCAGTAATTTGTTCTTAGTCCAGCCTGTGGTCTTTAAGTTTTGTGCTCAAAATTCTCCTCTTCAGCCACCCACATGGGGGGAGAGAGAAGGAAGAGGATTGAATGAGCAGTGCATGGTTTCGGTGGGAATGCTGAATTGGGGAATACCATTCCTAAATCATGACAGACTAATTTGGTGCCTTGTCTGAGACTTGAAGGGTTGAGATAATAACAGATCTGACCAGAGCAGGTTGGAAACAAATTTGTTCTAAGTATATTAAGTCCAGAGGTACTGGACACAGGTTGCTTGGTCTGTTCACATGGTTGTAGTACCTAACCCTGTATGTGTTTCAAGATATTCCTGCATGTGCCCATCCCATTGCTATTTTTCAGAGCAGGGAGAGGGCTCAGGATTCCTTTGTTGCTGTACTGTGTTGTATCAGCTTAGAATGTGATAACACCAAGGGCAGGGAGGGTCATTTGGGATGCCTCTTCAGTGCTGCTCTCCTGCCCTTACCTCAGGTGCTACCTCTGACAGTCCACTGATAATTGTACCCAGCCAGTGGGAAGAACAGGAGAGGGTGATTTTCCCCAGCTTTCTCCCCCAACCCCACTTTTCCTCCTTCAGGCCTGTTGCAACAGCTTTTGAGACTCTTGAATTCCCTTTGGATGGTAAGGAAAGCATGTTCTTGTTACTAAATCTGCCAGGCCTCCTCTGTGTTTGGAGCCAAGAAGGAAATTTCTAGGGAGGTTCTTCAGAGATCTCCCCCAAGGGCGGATAGTCATGAGCAGCATGGAGAGTGGGAGGAAACGGGTCAGCTTTTGAAGGATTATTTTACTCCAGTGGTTTGGAAGCTCACCCCTGAAAAGCTACAGGACCCTGATTAAGTAGCAGAATATTTGAAAGAAAAATTCTGTGGCAGTTCCAGAGAGGTGGGAAGTTATGCAGTAATGGCCCTGACTACTATTTATTGGACATTGCTCATTACTAGAGAGCACCCTCAGGGGGAACAGGGAGAAAGTGCCATGGTCAATCAAACTGCAGCTGAACAGGAGGAACAACCTGTGATGGTTGGTAGCAGTCACCCCCATACAGAAAAAGAGACCCAAAACCAATTCAGTTTGCTCAGTGAGGGATGATGAGGAAGCAGGACCCTCACAACAGGAAGAAGAGGCAGGACCAGATATAATTATTCAATCCCTATCCCTCAGTAAGCTGCAAGATATGCAGAAGGATTTCAGCCACCAGTAAAGTGACCTGGCTGCTCTGATGCTGGGATATTGCGGCCCATGATTTAAAAGCAGATGGTAGTGAAGCCAAGCAACTGGGATCCCTGTCCTGGAATTTGGGCATTGACAAGGAGATTGGGAAGAGGACTGAAACCCTCAGCCTCTGGAGCCGACTCCTCTCAATCATGAGGGAAAGGTATTCTCTCAAGGATGATCCAGTAGTGTGCCAAGCAGGTGAAATTCCATAGAGAGATATCCAGTGCCTGAGAGAATGAGCTGTGCTGCAGGTAGTCTCTAGGGGTTCAAATAAGGAGCAGTGGCCTGTACGTTCAGATGAGGTCCAGTGTCGATGATCCCTGGGACAGAAGTTTGTGTGGAGTGCACCCTTGTCATATGCCAACTCACCACCATTGCTGTCAATGAAAAAAGAACAGAGCTGACTGCCAAAATGAAGATTATCTTTTTTTCCTCCCTTAGAATGTCCTGAGTCCTAATTGTGTGGCCAGAACCAAGACAGAAGTGAAGAGATCCTTGGTTTGGACCAATATGAATGTCATACTAAATGCAGAGTAGAGAAGGAACACAGCTATTGATTTGGATCAAAGTGAAAGTCGTTATTTTGCAGCATTCTGCTTCTGTAAATGTGCAGAATAAGGTGCTGCAGAGACAGATGTAAGAAAGCTTTCAGTGGATGAGTTTTGAATTTCTGTTCATATAGCAAGATAGGGTGTCAAAACTGTGAACAAAATGCTCAGTTGGAGTGTGTTGCTTTATTTCCAAACAAATAAATACTTATTTTAATTTATTTTGTCTGGTCTTCCAGACAAAAAGTGCTTTGGCATTTTCAGTGAGCTATGTATAGTATAACCCTTGTTAAAAAAAAAAAAAGCTTTTGAAATGCTTCTGAAAGCTCTGAGGCTGGGACACCTAATTGTCATTGAGAGGGATGAAAATTATCAAATAATTTAAAATTCTCATCTGCGATGGCTGTACTCATGCTGGAAAATTTTAGTGTCAAATACACAGGTTCATTCAATGGTGCTGAACTTGGATAGCACAGAACAAAAATCTACATGCATGCTGACCATGTCTGAACATCTATGACTCTTTTCTCTTTTTCAAATTCAAGATGATGTCCAGAAATTGTCTGAAAGACTAATACCTGGTTGAGATTAAGTGCATTAATTAACAATTTTACAAACTAGATTCTTTTGCTCCAGTGCCTGGAACTGGTTCTCTGTGGAGCTGTTTGTTTTACTAACACCAGTATCACAGAATCATAGAATGGTTTAGATTGCAAGGGACCTTTAAAACTCATTTAGTTCCGCCTCCCCTTCCATGGACAGGGACACCTTCCACTACATGAGATTACTCAAAGCCTCATCCAACATGATCTTAAATACATCCATGGATGGGGAGTCCACAACTTCTCTAGGAAACATGTTCCAGTGCCTTAACACCCTTGTAGTAAAGAATTTCTTCCTAATATCTAATGTAAATCAATCCTCTTTCAGTTTAAAGTCATTCTATCTTGTCCTGTCGCTGTATACTCTTGTAAAAGGTCCTTATCCATCTTTTTTGTAAACCCTCTTTAAGCACTGCAGGGCTGCTCTAAGGTCTCCCCGTGGCCTTCTCCTCTACAGGCAGCATAACTCCTGCTCTCTCAGCCTGTCTTCAAAGGAGAGGTGCTCTGGCCCTCTGATAATCTTCATGGCTCTCCTCTGAACTTGACTCAGAAGGTCCATGTCCTTCGTATTTTGGGGGCCCCAGAGATGAACACAGTACCTGAACACAGGTGGGATCTCACAAGAGCAGAGTGGAGAGGGAGAATCTTGTCTCTTATCCCTTGACCTGCTGGCCACCCTTTTGATGCAGCCCAGGGTGCAATCAGCTTTCTGATCTGCGAGCAAAAATTGCCCATTCATATTCAATTTTTCATCCACCAATACACCCCAGCTGTTCTCTGCAGAGCCGCTCTCTATAACATCAATTGTCTTAGATTACAAGTCTAGCCAACACAAAGAGTGGTTTCATGAAAGTATCTTTTAGGAGATGGCATTTTCGAAATGTATTTGATATTTGCCTTGCAATTTCAAGTAGAAGTTTGATCAAAAGGTGTTGCACTCTGTATAATACTGAAACCAGAACCTACAATGACAACATTAAAAAAACTTACAACCATTACTAAAAATTAAATATAACAACTAGTTCGGTGAAGTCATTCTTCAAATTTATGCTAAAAATTTTTATCTAAACTTCTCAGAATACATACAAATTTAAAAGACTTGCAAAAATCCTTTTGTTACTCTTTTCTGAAATTACCCATATGAATTAATTGTTGTATTATTTTCCTTAATTCAAGGTCCATTCATTATCCAAGGTAAATTTCACTTGCTCTCTTCTTACTCTATCCTAGCTTTTCTAGTTATCACAATTTTTCCTGAGAAAATTGTTTCCTATTTGCCTACAAAATAACTCTCTTAAAATTAAATGTCAAAAGACAACAGTAATTGATAGAAAATACAGGTTCACTGTGTATCCTTCTCTTTTATAACATCTACACTCTGAAATTGTTTAACAACTAAACCTTAAAATTGTGCTTTTATAGCCTAGACTGAGTCTACATCTGTAAAATTCAATTTTGTTGAAAAATACTGCCACACAATGTAGCATTGGCCTCATACTTTCCTGAGGTTCATTTGATAAAGACCCTTGGCATTCCTTCTGGGCAGTATGATACCTTCACTTATCAGAAGCAGTAACATACTGAAAATTAAAGATTTCTCTCAGCTGAAAATAAATTCCATTTATATAAAAATAACATATAGCTACTCTAATAATAAAATTTATTTCATGGTCTGTGTATAATTTTTGCTTTAGGTTCAGAACACATACCCTCAGACTTACAGTATTAGAAAGTATAACTAGCATTTAGGGCATGTGGGAGTGACAGGAAGAAGAATGTAATTACATGTTATTTCCCAAGTTAAGAAATGAAAATTGAAGTTTTGTCGAGAATTTAAAAATACAGAATGTATTTTATAAGGTGATTTATTCTTTCTTTTTTCCTAATCTGTTTTTCTTCAACACCTTTTTCTTGGTTGAAAGAAGAAGAAGAAGTGGATATGTGATGAGAGGTGATACAGAAAAATCAATTCTGTGGGACAGACATAAAAATGCTTTTCATCTCATTGCGTCGCTCTGCTGAAAGTGGCCTGGCTGCTCCACAGAGCGGAGACTCCGAAAGGAGAATCTGAGCGGCCACAGTCTGTCTTAGCTGGGGGATGACTGGCTGTCGCAAGACAGAGCCAATCCCCTGGTCACCTAGGACCCCTGGGCGGTATGAGCCACAGGAGGCGTCCTAGCGAAGAAAGACTGGAAGTCACGGACAGCGGCAACTGGAGAAGCGGTGGAGCGAGGAAGGATGACACGAGCCAGTCAGCTTGCCGTGGTAGGTGGAGGGTTTATTAAGGAGCAGGGAAGGTAAAGGATCACCACAAACTGACCACGAACCTCCCCCTGGTCAGGCCTTATAAAGCCGACCCCAGGGGGAGGGAAAACAATGCATAACCAATCATAGGACATTACATCAAATCAGGAGACATCACACAACAAATCAACAGAAACCAAAGGAGTGGCTTTCCCCCCTAGCCCAATCACCACCCAAACCCCGAGGAACCTTCTGGACCCTGGGAGTGGGGTGGGGGTGATGGACAGGGGGGTCACCAGGGAAACAGAGGAGGGGAACATTGATGGACAAAAGAATTAACATGAAATAAGGAGGGCCCGGCAGATTGACAACTAACGGACGCTGAGGGAGGGGGAGGGAACCCTGGAAATCCCCTTACTCAAGTCGCCATCTCGATTCAATAGAACTTAATGGGAATAAAATATATAACTTATAAAACTCGACATCAGAACAGTAAAACAGTAGAACAGTAAAACAATGAAAAACCACATGCACCCCAACATCTCATCAAATCCATGGGACAAAGAATAGGAAAAATGTACCCTTTTAAAGTCTTCAATATGTCAGATTTTCTAGGTTGTTGATATTTCTGGCAAGTATCTTGAAGAAATCTATATGGGAAATATCTGTCTCTTTTTAAAGGTCCTCTCTAATTCCTGTTAGACTGTTAATAGTCCACAGGAAACAACACTCAGTGATATCACTAAGGTCTCTTCAGAAATTATTGAACATTTAACTCTGGAAAATGTAATGGTCAGAGGTATATGCTTTCAATGGGAAAATGTTTGGATAAGGAGTTCCAGCTTGTATCCAGAGGGAACTCAGTTTATTTCCAGGGATATGAACACATATGAAGTGAATTGACCTGGACTATCTTTCAGGTGCCTACCCAGCTGCTCTATCACTCCCCCTCCTCATTAGGGATACAAGATAGGGTGAAAAGCTCATGGGTTGAGACAAAGACAGGGAGATCATCTACTAATTACTTGCCAATTACTATCAAGAGTAAAACAAACTCAGTTTGGGGAAATTAGAGCTTTAGCAAAATCATGAAATTACTAGATGCTATAAATGCAGAATCATTACTCACACAATGTTATTATACTGGAACTTGCTAAAGGAAGTACAAGACTGGCTTGAAACATTTTTTAAAATGTATGGATTTTAGGCAGCAAGTGGGGAAATGCTGGAATTTGTTGCCACAGGTACAATAGCCACAGATAAAAAAATGGATTACACCAACTCCAGAACTATAAATATATAAATAAGGTTTAGAAAAATATGTGCCTTCCAAGGCCCTTAATCCAATGGCCAGTGGTCCAAGGGTAGCGTCCTCTTTGAGGGCCTTGGGAGATGGTCAGGTTAATGTAGATTTCATTAATAGCATCTCCTATTCTCACTCCTCTGGGCAGAGCAGACCACCTGTCTGATGCTATTAGGGCATTTCTAATGCTTGTATGTCTGTCACTGAATGTTCATACACTTCTTTTTCTAATTCAGAAAGAAAAAGAAAGCAAAATGTTATCATTTATGTAAATTCCGTTTTCCTCAACCCAGTCACACATATGTCTATCTCCTCACAAATATTTGAGAAGAAATTGGCTTGTAAATTTCAGGAATATTTGAAACAGAGAACTAGCTACATCGTAGGTTGTTTTGGTTTTCTGGGTTTTATTTTGGTGGTGTTTTGTTGGGTTTTTTTGATTTTATTTTTTGGTGGTGGTGTTGAGTAATTCAAGCTATTGCACATCTTTGGTTTAGTCTGATCTATTGTTTTATTTCTATTTCATCTTTTTCAGCATAATATCTGTTCCAACAATGGTGTAGAGACAAGGGGATACTCTATAATAAACATCTGAACTAAACTGATATGTGACTGAAATTCCTGGGGTTTGTATATGTCTATAACCATAGCTTCTAAATACAGGAAACTGTCTTTTCACAATGACAGTTAATGTTGATGAATGGTTAGAAAATGGCTTGGATGATGCATGTGATAATGGTACTTCATAGTAATTTACAATGGCACAATAGTCCTATTAACAAGTGATCCACATGAGCTGGAGGCTTTTTGTTGTATTTACAGCACAATAAACCCCTACTTCTTTTCAAATAATGATGTTCATTGCAAATCATTGTGCTAGTGTTTATATTTTCAGTTTCTCCTTTATTAATTTTCTCTTTCCATACTCGCCCTTTTATATCTTGTCTAACACAATGGAATTATTGTTGCTGACAGTGACTTAACCACAGCTGCAGTCAACCTGCTGCTGCAGTGATTGTACTGCAAATGTGGACAAGGACTACAGTCAGTGATTTTTAATTTTTGAGGAAGTCTTGGCTAATGGCATAATCTCTGACCTTTTTCCTGTTCTGTAGTTGCAGTTGATGGTTAACTGCATCTGTATCAGAAACTCGCTCTTCTGCAGAATAGAATAAAATATGTAAAGTTGATAAGAAAGAATGTTTGTAGCTTGTACACAACTTCAGTAACAAGTATCTTCTGTTTACTTATTTTTTCCTCCAAGTGATTGCTGGGAGCTATAATATGTTCTAAAAATGAGAGTCCTGTAATTAGCTGACGTTCAATTTGGAAGATGTTGATTCATTACAGAATAGGGTTGTTTACTCCACCCTTAATTCCACGAAGAAATCAAAGGGATCTTGAAGAATATATAAAGGAAAAAAAGACAAATTTATTTTTAAAAATATTTCAGAGCTGTAATAGAAGAAAAATAGAAAAATGTAATCCTTGAATAACAATTTGAACTGATGTGAATTGCTTAACGGATGTGGCTCTTTGTCTGCAACAAGCAGTTTGTTTAACAATTGGCGTGCAATTAATTGCCAAAACAATGTCTCAGCCATACCTTCTCTGTGTTCAGTTTCTCATTGTACCATTGGATTGTTCTTGACCTTACATAACTCATATTGAGTCATATGCTCACCTGACCATTGAATTACATGACCTCTGATCGATCAGTAAAAAATCAGTTACATCTTACAGTTGTTATTGCAGTGCTTTTTGTCTGTTAAACAGATTTAATGCCCTGTATTACTCCATAACTATGTCTCAACTAGACAAAAACTAATGTTTTATTATTAGAAGCCTGGATAATTTAATTCCTCAGGAGAAGTCTTATCTGAATATATGATATTATGTCACTTTCACAGAAACATCTTTCCACAGTTTCAAAATTATTGAGTGACCCTTTATCTGAGACATGTTGGAAAAAAAAGGGAAAGATTGAAACTGTCTGGTCACAAAGCTAAAATAAGAGTTTGATCCAGACATTTCAGCTTATTTTCTTCCATTATGAAAAGCAGTGTATAGGAGTGTGTTTGTTTAGTGCAATAAAGGAAAAAAAGGGAAAGTAGGAAAAGAAACATTTATCTTCAGGACAGTTGCTTTAGCCAACAAAAACTACCACTCCTTCCCTCTGAGTACAAAATGTTAAAAATATATTCTCTTCACCTATAACTTAAGCTCATAGCTTGAATTCATACTCCTTGAGTCCATCAGAATGCAGAGCTTTGGGCTGGGTAGTGATTTGACCCATTGCAGTCGCTGCCATCGTGGTGGAGGGTGACAATATTCAAGGATCAAGGAACACATTTTAATATTTGCTGTGATCTTCTGTGAAGTTGTACTGTGCTGCGATTGTGGTCTGTCACCAGGACAAGAACAATTATGAAAACTGTCCTATTCATGGCAACTGAAGTACAATAAGGCAGAGAATGTTGTGGCCCTACCTCCAGATCAGAATTTAGTCAGTGGACTCTTGGCAATGTTTTGTCATGCTCAAACCTCTATTGCATACTTTTGTTCTCCCTCCTTTTCAGCACCTTGTTCTAGAACTGTCATCCCTTGGATTTCTCCTCTCCCATCTCCCTAAATACCAAATTTTTTTAATATACATATCTCTTTCATCTTCACACGGCCCAACTCAGAGCTACAAGCATCATTTATTTTGTCTTTACATCTTTCAACTTGCTATTGGCTTTACTGTTGCCCTACTTACCACTGTGTTCAGCTACACAAGCTCTTATTCTTGTAAAAAATATAGATACAGGCCGAAATCATTAGAAGAAAATCCTTTACCTGAAATTTTTAAAAAAGCAATGATGATGGAAAGCCAACAGTAATTGTAAGAGTGTTTCTTAGAACAAATATTCATGGGCTTTACATTAGCATGTACAATTGTGGTATTAAAGTCTTGTTAACAAATAATTTGCATTAAAATCTTAAGCCTGCTGTGCCTAGATAAAAATACAGGTTGATTAACACTTAATGCTTCTGTTAGTCTTTCTTGCTCATTAACATCCATGTATTTTCCTTTTTTTTCTTTTTATTTTTCTGAAGAAACATAAAAGATGATTAGTATTTTATCAATGAGTGAAGGCAGGACTAATTCAGGGATTTGACCACTGCTATAGCTGCATTCAGTGAATCATGGTAATTCAGCAATAGCTACAATTCTTCCATGACAACTGCTCAAGTACAAACCTGTCATTAAGAAATCTGCATGCACACAGAGTAAATATACATAAGAATTTACTAAAGTGCTGTGGGTTTTCTTTAAAATAAGATGATAAAAAATACAAGATATGGAAGAATGTTTTTTGTTGTTATTTCTTTTAATGTGCAAAATGAAAGGTTGAGAAAACTGATGTGTTCCACCAAGAACATATTGAAAATCATACACCTCCCTTTCTCAGTAGTTCTAGGCAAGCATTATTTCATTTATTGCAAAGAGAATCTCAAACCTTCACATTTTTTACCCCAAACAAACAAAGGAGAGAAACCAGATATGAATTTCTATTTATTTTTCCCATACCAAATACTTTGATGGCGTTCCTTATGTTTAAGGGTCCACACCCTGGAGACTTGCAATATTTTTGAACACCTTTGAAGTCCTTAAGCAAATGACTGTACATGTGTCAAGTAAATCTTATCAAGTTTCTGTAGCATATAAAATTTGATTTTTAGAAACCTGAGAAACATATGCTGTTTCTAATTAGAGAAACATGGCTGTAACATTCACAGTAACCTTGTGAATCAGGACCATCCCCTCTTTGAGCTATGGGCTCTGGTCTCCCATCAGACTAGATGGTTATCTCTGTCTGGGTAGCTCTTCATCCCTTCCTCACCTGGGATTACTATCCCTGTAACAGTAAAAATGTGGAAGATCATGTGTTCAGGCTTTAGCTGGAGCAGTTCTGTACTGGGAGTATTATACTCACTTGTCATTACTTACAGTTTAATACACTTGACTGTGAAAGGTGCAGCTCAGGACCCTCCTTACAACACATATTGGTTTGAACTGCCTCAGCCGAGGTAGCTGCCAGCTCCCACTGTGGCTGGAAACATCCTTGTCTGTGAGAACGGACTCGACAAGGCTGTCAAAACACCAAAGAGAACTATGAAACTGCAGGAATG
>NW_005054558.1:111353-115490 GCF_000277835.1 Geospiza fortis | reverse complement strand
CAAACTACTGGGTTGTGTGTTCTTTGTTGCCATAAGTAAGAATATGTAACAGATTACTTTATTCACAGTTTTAAGAAAGTGAGATTTTGACCAATGGAATTTAAGGAAATTAGGGTCAGAAAAATAAGCTTATTTTGTCTGTTTCTTCAAGAGAGAAAACAAAATCTCTCAGAGCCACTTAGCATCATTTGCTTTCTTTAACATGTCCAGTTTTTCTTCCCCAGAAACTCTAGTAAATTCTAGAAAATTGTGTCTTGATTCTGAAATTTTTGAGATCTGTTTTGAAATGAAAGTTGGCCCATTTTTAAAGATAAGAAAAGTATATTATAATATGTTTTAAGAGGGATTTGCTACAGCAAAAGCAGCTGCTGTTCAATTCTCTTTGTGCCTCTTTATATTTACCAGCTCTTCTTGCAGCCACATCATCCTGTAGCTCAGTGATGGGTGTTTCAGAGTGGACAGTCAGTGGCATTGAACAAAAGGTAACTGGGGAGAAGAGTGGTGAAGATGGAGGGGTTTAGTGAAAAAGAAAGGGATGAGAAATAGGACAGACGGAGAGCTTGTTTTCTAACATCTATTTTTACAACAATTCAAGCATGACAGAGACTTTTTTTGTGAGATTCATGCCTTGTTCCTTCCTACAAAACTATCACCATGCAAGGCTGTTGGGTCCTCTGTCTCTCCTAATAATTTTCATTTTGCTATCATAGGCTGAGCAGCAGATACATGTGATGTCTGCAAGTTAGGGCTTTTTGGCTGGCTGGATCTACAAATTCCCAGAGGATTATTTTAAAGGAGTTCATTCAGTTACCAGCTGCATTTTCTTAATCCCTTCAGTCAAATGAATGTAGTTCTCTGGTGGTTGTTCTTGACACTGTCAAGGCACTCTATTTTCAAATATCATGAATTAATGTGAATTTTTGTAGACATTGACACTTTTGAAATAAAAGGCCAGCATATTTTGTGCATTTTAGACTATACTAGCTTGATTAAAGTTAGTATTTTTCAGGAACTGCTGTCACAAAATACAGATTTGTTATTTGTGTAATCTCTTAGTAGAAGAAAATTATTTTTAGAATGATTTATGAGAACATGTTTTTTCAAAGTGATTACTTGAGCAGTAGATCTGTGTTTCCACTTAAATCTGCACTAGAAATGTAAAGGGGACCATGGGTGGACAGGAATTTTTATCATTCCTTCATAACAAGAAAACACTTAGTATTAATAAAATTTAGGTAGTTTTGGAAAAGTCAGTTTAGAATCTGATGGAAAAATTTATCATTTGTCATTAAGGAGAACTACTTCTGGTGGGAGAAATGTGTTTTTTGTTTTTTTTTTTCAAATCAGTCCAGGCTTATGACATTGCCAGTTTGATTACGGTCAGGCAGTGATGGGAAAACACACCACATATAACTGATACATAAGCCAGAAGATGACAATGTATTTACATTTTTTTAAAAAACACTTTCTGTGATTTAGCCTACTTAGTTTATACTTGTGAGGGTCTTGCTGTTTTAGTATAGTGGTGAAAATGCAGTGTATCTTTCTTCAAAGTATCAGTGGCGGTGCCCAAATTAGGTGCGAAACCACCCATAATGTTCAAGAGGTCATTGGGTCCTTTTACGGGTGAGTTTAAATCCACACATCATTCTAATAACCATTTCTGAAGGTATTGTAGGAGAATAATCTCTGCAAATGCTTTTTAACCTGAGCTGTTTGATTAGGTGTCCTAAAACATTATCACTGCAGTGTACAGGCAAGGCAGGCAATCCAGGGTAAGCAAATACCCAAAAACTGCTGGGGAGGGAGGGAAGCCCTATAATTCCAAATGAGACTGGCCAAATCAACTGCAAAAAGATATATTTTATTTTTTGCTTTAGAGAAAGGTGCATATTTATTTGTTTTTTTTTCCATCCCTCAACTAGCAATGAGCAATGCAGAACACTGCATGCAGCTTTTGCATAAGCTAATCAAGAAATCCATCCTTGAGTCTCTCATTTAAATTGCATGAAAACTCTGGAGTTAGAAAGCATTGTGGAAGAGGAGGCAGAAGTGTTCAGCTGAAAATGAATCCAATTTATAAATGAGATAAATTAAACACTACAGTCGTATGCCCAAAAACAAAATAGGGAAATGGTTAAGGTATTTGTATAATCCTATTTTTTTCACTACATGTATTCTGACAGCTAAGTGGGGGAAAAAATTGATACTGTGATTGTGTGAATTGAAAAAGAGGAGCTCTTCCTTCTCCTCATGATAAAGAATTATGTGGAAAATGGTTGTACTACCTGCTTTTTCAGTATCTTCTGTTGTAAAAGGTGTGAGGACTGGAGGGGGTGAGAACTGAGAAATTTTTGGCTGAATCTGGATTTGTCCTGTCAACGGTTGCTTTGTGTTTTTTAACTTTACATTTTAAAAACTCCTGACCATACCAAGTATGTTGGTACTAAATAAATCAAAAATAGGTCTGAACATACAGTCACAGGCACTTGTTTCCTGGGGAGAATTCCTCCCCATCTGAGTTGTTGTAGGTGCTGTCCATAGTACCAAAGACCAGAAGGAAGAGCTGCAATATCTGGTCACAATTTTGCACAGAAAATAGTGTCCAGCACTGAGGTGTGGATTGTCAGGATCCTGAGCGTACTGCTAATTCTTGCTGTCCCTGCCAACCTTCCCTGGGCTTCACCCACCATCCTCAGACCTGGCCCATCCCTCCACCAGGGCCCCTTTAAGCCCCCAGGGCCATCAGTCCCTGCCCCAGTGATACCACATCAGGGCTGGTCTCCATCTCCCAAAAACCATGCCCATGTCCTCAGGGTTGAACCTGATGTGCAGGGATGAGGCCACCAACACTGCCTTTTTAAAGCATAAGTTGTTGTTGGACTAGGTGTTACTGAGATAAATGCTGGCAGCGGGCACAGTCAGTTGAACATTTCATCAAAACAATTTATTTGATTATTTTAGTTATATTTATATCCTTGACAGCAGAATAGCTCAAAATATAAATCAATGTTTTCTCTCTTGCATGAAGACAGTATTTAAATTTAAAACTAGGCAGATTCAATTCTATTATATCATAGTTTGGCCTACCCAAAAAAAAAAAATTAATAT
The DNA here is from genome assembly GCF_000277835.1 of Geospiza fortis. NCBI lineage: Eukaryota > Metazoa > Chordata > Aves > Passeriformes > Thraupidae > Geospiza > Geospiza fortis. The sequence goes on along the minus strand of NW_005054558.1, from coordinate 112,379 downwards.
TATTTAAATTGTTGGATGAAAATCTCTTTCTTTGTAGAGATGCCACACGCTATCAGAATTTTAGCACTGTGGTTAAATTCTGATCCTTGAGCCTGATCCATGAGACCAAACTACAAGCTGTTGAAGTATTGCCCATGGTGGTAACTAAAAACTTGCAGGTTTTTAGTCTTATACTGGTACAACAAATAATATTCCTTTTTTTTTTTTGCACAGCTCTGAATAGATGTTTATACCTTTATGATAATAATATTTCTATTGGAATTGAAACCTGTCTTCTATTGTCATTAATGAACAATCCTGAGATAATTTTTTCCTTAATTGACAAATTTCTGCTAATCAGGTTCAATTTCACACCATGGTCTGTGTGTCTCTAGGAGAGTTATGGGTAGGCATTATATTGAATCTATACATAAAATTGTAAGAATAGTCACTGAGTGGATGCTCCCATATAGGGATAAGATTGTAAAACAGGTAGATTAATAGATACGTGTTGCAGGCCAGCAGGCAAACTCCTTTAAAAATCTTCAGTCACTTATGTATCAGACAGCATAAAAGGACATAGTGCTTTCTAATAGCTGGAACAGGCTTTGAAGGTTGAAGCTCTGCATGGGGAAATTTATTTTGTGTTACAGTTGCTGTATAAAGCAGTTGTGATGGGAATGAGTCACCTCAGTCCTACTAGGGCTCAATGTGAGGAGTTAAAGGGCAGCAGTTATGCTCGATGTGATTCAGCAGAGAGAGTCAGAGGACTTCTGGTGAAAAAAGAAGGCCCTCTGCTGCTCTCCATTTCATCTTCTGCTTTTTAAAAGTTACTGTAAATTTAGTTACTGGAAAAACATCTCCCATTGCCCTAACCTTTTTCTTCTACTTCCTGCTCCCTTGCCCTCATTATTGACTGAACAACAATGGCTCTGCACAACTGCATTCACTGCGAGTTGTTCATGCCTTGCCAGACCTTGTTAGTATGCATATGAAAGTTAACTAGAGGTGTGGAATAGCCAGGAAGCACATAGCTGGCTTCAGCAG
>NW_005054558.1:106125-111337 GCF_000277835.1 Geospiza fortis | reverse complement strand
CAGGAACTGAAGGTAAATTCAATTATTAATTTTTTATTTGGAAAATATTTAGTTTACCCACTTCAGTTCAATGGGGAATAAAGAATGCAACAAGGGAAAGTTTGCAGCAAATGGATTTAAGACTATAAAATTAATATTTAAACATGAGGCTATGAGGACAAACAGTAGATATACACTATAGATATGCTTACCTCTCATTTTCTTTTGAGCATATAATGAAATGTTTTCTAACTAAATAAACAGAGACTGTAAGGGAAGCTATATCTTTCCACTGAAAATCAGTATATTTTAAAATTTAGGATTAGTTAAGCAAATTAATAAGCCCCTGTCACTATTGCAACTTCAGAAAAGAATGCATGAAGAAGCCTTTTGCAACTGCATAAAACTCTCAGATCCCGAGACATCTATTTTTGTCAGGTAAGACAGGCATTTCCCCAAAAGGCTCATAATTTATATTTTTTTAGTTAGATACTTGAAGCTGAGCAAAATGAAGCTGGGGGGGATGAGGAGTGGCAAGACTATGCATACAACACAGCACCAGTGGCCATGTTATCCATGCTCCATTTGAGCTAGTCCGACTGTTAGACTAGAAAATGTTCAAAGCCATTAGCATTATGTCCATGCTGTGACTAAATTAAGATGTATTAAAACCAATGTGTTTGGTTTTTTTCTGTTGGGTTTTTTATGTGGGTTCTTTCCTGTGAAGGTTTTGGTTTTCTTTTTTAAGAAGTGAGTTCCCAGACTGTGGTATAAATACCATTAAGTGTGTGAGCTTATGCTACATGAATTAATCCTCATGCCAGCTGCATAAACTTCTGTGAAATGGGAGGTGAGGTTTTTCACACAGTCACCAATCTGAGGAACGCTGAGTGCAGCTCAAGTGGATGCCTTTTTATGGCTGTTTGCAGATCCGTTGGTATCTACACGGCTGGCAAGAGAGAGGGCACTTGCTAAGGTTGCAAGGGAGTGGTGTTTTACTCTGGCAGTTTGGTGATGAAAAGGTGAAGGTGGAAAATTGGGGTACTAGGGGAAGCAGGAGGAAAGGAAGGCCTGATCCTTGAGCCTGAGCCATGACACCAAGCTACAAGCTGTTGAAGTATTACCAATGGTGGCAACTACTTGTTTCACTGAAGGGAGAATGTGAGTTCTGTCAAAGAATATTTGTGATTTCCCTGAGCATCATAAATACCCTATTTATATTTTTGCATTTTAACAAAATAGTTCTCATTTATGTTGGAAAAATTATATTTTTAAAGTGTTTTGCTTTGCTTGACTTTTTTCACCTTCAGGAAAGTGATACTTGAAGTTATTTAGAAAAGGTATGAAGAAAGTAGATTGTCAAATACTGCTTTGAATTATTCACCATTTTCCTTGCAAATGTAAAATTTAGCTTTCAGGATGCTGATCTTTTTTATGATTCATTTATGATCTATGACAGTCATCTCAAAAATAATATTTGTGAGATAGTTACATTGGTGTCTTTATTATAATAAACATTTGTAGAGCAATTGAAATTTGGTAGATGAGTGGTGCTTCAAAATATTGAAACTATTTACTGTGAGATATTACAAAATAATCTTTTTAGTCTTAATAGTGAAGTAAAAGTAAAGTTCTTATCAAACACATGTATTAGTTTTCTTAATTCCTCTCTTCTGAAAGGATTAGACAAAACAGAGTATTCAGGAGTAGCTCCTTTTCTCCCCATCCATTTACAAATTTTTTGTTTTCAGCAATACTGAAATGTGAGCTGTAGAACTGTAAAGATTATTTCCAGAATCCAACTAGAAATGAAGGTGGTTTTACAAACACCAAGATCCATGCAATACAATTTTGAGCTTATTTTCTGGATACTTAATCAGTTATCTATGCGTACTTCTGCAAGTGAAACATGAGATATATTTTTGGACAGAAACATTTATATCAAACATATTATTCCACTGAAATTTTTTTTGACAAAAATATTAATAGATTAACATTTTCCATAAAGCTAGCTAATTCTGTAGAAGTTATTAAGAAATGTCTCTCTTTGCTTTGAAACAAAAGATAGAAAGTGAGCATTTCCTATAATGAAATGGCACTTACAGGAAATGGTTTCCATGTTGCTGCCCAAACTGTATTTTCTATGATGCACACTGCCCTGATCTCCTGTAATACACTACCTCTCTTAGTGTCTTAATTAGTAACAAGATTAATTATTTAAAGTTTTGATGGTGAGAGGAAAATAAGCTGAGGGCTGCTGAAATTTTGAAGCAATTTTTCCAAATTGGGATATTTCTGACTGTAACTTCAATTCAATCGGAAAAAAAAAAAGAAAGGAAATTTTGCTTAGGACCCACGTAGTTCAATAATGCTGTTATAAATGTGTTCTGTAATCACATCAATACATTCCAGTCTGTCACACAAATATATAAGAAAAAATAAACAGCTATGGACCAAAACTGTCTCTACTTTGTATGTATTTCTCTACGGAAAAGCTTGTGATGTATAACATATGTGGTGGCTTATTAGGGCAAATCCCTTCCTCACAAATGGCAGGTGGAAAGCTGAAGAGCTATGCATTTGTTTGCAATAACAGACAATAAAAAGGACAGTTAAACTCAAAATCAAATCCTAATGGACCTGACAGAAAAGAACAGAAGGATTAATTATTTTACTCTGCCGAATGCACCTTTGAGACTTGCTGTAAAACTTAAGTAATTGTTCATGATATGCTTTGACATCATCATATGAAATAAGTTTGAGATGTATTAGTGCTAGTTTTTTCTCGTAAAAGATACATTATAGTCTACTACTATATCATCTTTCTCAGCAAAATAAAGTAATAGTAAATTTTATTTTTATTATGGTTCTGTTCTATTGTAATTACTTTTTCTAATTATATATGTTCAGTACATAAGCAAGGAGTTGCTTTGTAATTAATTGCCTTTGCTATTTCCACAGATTAAAAAATACCAGTAAAGGAGTCATGCTGAAGCAGAATATGTGCTAAAAGTTGAGTGAAACATTTATCAGTCAATACACAAGAATGATCAGCACAGAGTGAAAACTGTTTTCTCAAGCATTTATATCAAGTTATAAACATTCTTTGACTTTACAACTCAGGAAGTTAAAGTAGCAAAGAGTGTCTTATGGGAATAAAGATTTTTTTAAATGGATACACTCTAAAACACTTTAGCACAAGCTTAACTATTAAGTCAGCAGAAATACTGATATTGAGGAAAGTAAACATGATTATGTGCAAATTTCTATGGAAATAATAAAGCAATGCAGCAGCATTCACTGGGGATGAAAATGCCAAGAAATTGGGTCTGGGAGTTGTGATGTAACTCTCTAGTATTTCTCTGGGTGCTAGCAATTTTGGACTTGGTGGTAAGCGACTTAGAGATGCTTTAAGATCATAGGGGTTTTTTTTCAGGCAGGATTCTTTGGGTTTGTGCATCTCTGAAATTGGCTTTTTTTTCCCAGCATGCAGATGTTCATATATGTAGAAATGCAATGTTCTTAGCTCTTCCACTTCCAAACTTCTCTGTAAGAATTGCTTCCTACCACTTTGTCTCCATACTGTTGTTCACATTTTGCATCAGTCTCCTGTCCCTTTTGCGCACCTCATATCTGATCTAAGTGAGAATCTAGGATATCTCAATAATGAAAATGATAGATATACCCTCAGAGCTCAATTCATCCCATCTGCCTAAAATAATTGGTGTAAAATGGGATGATACCAATGGCTAGTTTGGACACACAAAATCAGTGAAGGTCCATCCCTTTGTGAGATGTTTGCCCTTTGTGAAATATTTTCACAATTGAACAGTATTTATAACTGTACAATATTAAGAGTAGCTACTGCATTACTTTATAAGTGAAAGTAAAAAAAGTCTTTCATTTTTACTAAACAATCAAACTAAACAAGGACTAAATATAAAATTCAATACTAACAATTTTAATTTCTGAGACGACTAAAACTGTTACGTTGAAGAATAACTGATTTCACAATGCAATGTGAAAATGTAGCTATCAGGTATTTAATATAGATTTTACTGTAATTAATATAGTTATAATTAACATTTATCAGGTAAATGTAGATAATTATTTAAAGCCTTATTTTTCTGTGGTAACCTGTAAGTTAAAATAGTCTATAACATAATTAAGTTTGCCACCATCACAACCTGCATATGTTTATAATGAATCTTGTGTACAGTTTATTAATACTTTCATATATAATTGGACTGATCATGTGAGGTCACCTCTCTGTACCTATATCATGTAATGAATTTGACCCTTGTTGTCTTTCCATTACTGAATGTGCAGGAGTTCTACTTGTTTAGATTTGGTACTTCATACTTTTCAACAGTCCTCCATCTATCACACAGTTTCTCTTTGCCTTCTTTTGGTTAAGTTCTCAATCAAAACTACTGAAATCAGTTTGATTCATAGAATCCTAGAATGGTTTGCACTGGATGGAACATTTGTATGTCATCTAGTCCAACATCCCTAGCAATAAGCAGGGACATCTTCAACTAGATCAGATTGCTCAGAGCTCTTTTGCACTGATAATTTTTCTGTTTCCCAAAAGAATGAGGGACAGTATCCAAAAAGTTCTTAAAGTTTAAGGTATCTAGAGATGAGGCAGGGCAAAGAACACATGTGAATTCTCATGGTTAGGGATAAAAACTAATATGTTTTTCTTGTAGTGAAAGGTAGCTTTGTTTTGTTCATAAACACAACTGGGAAACAAAATTAGGAAATGGTTGTGTTTGAGTTGATGTTTAAAAACTGGACATCTCAAATGACCCTATAAACAAAGTTTAGTCATCCTACTTTTGGAATAAATAGAATAGAACTCATTCTTACTGATAGACACTTTTTCTTTTTGGTAAAGAATCTTCCATTTGCTTTACAGATTTCTCTCTGAGGCAAGAAGTTGTCAAATTTAGCTGTACTGAAGACAGCTTGCTTCTCTGTTAACCTATGTAGTGATTTTTGCAAGCATATATCAAGCTTCAACAGGAATTTCACATCATTAGATATTACTGAGTCTTTGTTTGTTTGATTGTTTTATGAGTCAATGGAAATTATGTGCAATCATAAAATGTAAAAAATGTTAAGTTTAAATTGTGTGGGTTTGTGTTTAAATTTTATGTTTTCTCCTTAAAAAAATGTTTTCATGAGGATGGTAGAATTGACAAGAGATCTAATGCACTTAAACCATGAA
>NW_005054558.1:60574-106096 GCF_000277835.1 Geospiza fortis | reverse complement strand
ACACCTTTAGCAATGGAGTTACCCAATAAAACACCACAGAAGGGTGTGATGTTTCTTTTTGAGTTGATACCTATGGCCCGAGTACCATGTCCACTTCATAGTCAGGAGAATTCCCAAATTTTAGGAGGAAAAGTCTGCTGTCCAGTTTATGCACAGGCACAAATGCTTTCACTGGTATTAAAAAACCAAGCAACAACAGGTGACAAGGAAGCTATGGATTTTTTTAAACTACTGTGCTAGGTTTTAGAAAGTGGTAATGGTGGTTTCCTTCAGATATGAGATAAAACCTCATATTATTTACTTGAGACAGTGTGATGCCACGCGTTACCTTCATGGGAATAGAGAAGGAGTCTTGTTTGGTAAGATTATAACTTTCAGACTCTAGTAAACTTTTTTTTCAGACCTTCATGCTAGCCATCTGTTAAAGCATCTCTGCAGAACTAGCCATCTGCTAAGTATTAAATCTTTTCTAGTGCTGTGCTTGTGCATATTTTTTCAGGAATATTTAAGTTTTCTGTTTCAGCTGATATTGTACCAACAAATATGAATAAGTGCATTATTCTTATAATTAAAATTCTTGCAGTATGCATACTCCAGATGGGTAACTTTTAGTACATTAGTCACCATTCATGGGCAAATGTCCCATCAGAACATTAGTGGATGATCCATTATCTAATTCAAAACATAAACTATATTTCTATTATCTTGTGATTATGTAATTCAGGATTAATAAGGAGGTAACAGCCTTTTCCTGCATTCTGCTCACAGTGTTAGAGGTAATTTAATAATGTTTACTTCTCTTACAGTCATTATGTATAAAAAACTTGTAAACTGAAAGATAAAACTGATTTATTCATCAAATTGGAAAAAAAAGTCTTGTGCATTACAAAAAAAGACTGCTATATAATCTCATTTGTGACATTGGCAAATATACTGTATTTTCTTATTATGGCTTTTGCAGTTGGTGGTACTATAATGAAACTAGTTTATCGATGTGCTAGCTGGATGACTGCAGAATTATTTGTTGTCATAGATTTTTATGGTAACTTCAAATATAATTATCATTTGTAGTTAGCAAGAAAAGTAAGCATAATGATTCTGTGCTGTATAAAATTACCAAAAAAATTTATCAGTTTAGTCAGCTTAGTGTTTTATTTCTTTGAAGCATAACAACAGTATACTGTAAAATAATTTTCTAGAACTATGAATAGTCAGTGAAACACAATAAATATAGGAAACTGCTAATTTCAATCAACTGAGCTTTTGCTATAATGAAAACTACTATAGAAAGTGGAAACCTCTGACAGTTCAAAAGCACAATTCTGATGGTTGAGGTAAAGAGACATAATAATTGAGAGAATTAAATAGTGAAATTGCAGGCAAGGTATTTTCAAGAATATTTAATTTAATTTATTTGCTTTATTGTATGAGGCTCACATACATTTCCTTTAGGGAGAGTTCATGTCACATTAAGTTTTTAGTCTTCACTCTTGGTAATCCACAGGTGAGTGTTCTGAGGTTCATTATTCTATCTATGGACAAGTGTTTTAGAATTTAAAAAAATTTTAAACCATTTCTTACAGGTATTTGGTCTGCCTACAGTAGGCATTCTACTCTCCTTTACATCTGTAGCGTCTTTTCTTAGATTGAATGGTACATTATAGTATTTATTTCTCTAAATATTTTTTAACGTTAGAGAAGCAACAGACAAATAGAAGTCTACCTACACATCTTTTCTCATATGGCTTATATAATTAAAAGTATGACAACACTTAGTATTTCTACTTTAGATCACATGTGAATATTGTGAATATTCAGGTTCTTAAAGAGAAGCTAAAGTTCATATTGTTAATAAAATGCAATAATATAAAATTTCATAATCTATTTCTATAGCATTAAAAGTAATCAGTACTTTTGCTATTTTTAGTAAAAATTGTTTAGCCCCTGTAGCACTGTGCAGCATAAGAAAATTGGGACCCAGGAAGAGTAATTTTGAAGAGAAAGTAGTGTAACTTTCTTAAATGCAAAAGGCTTATCAATCTTAGAAATGGAAATAAATAAAGCTGAAGATAAATTAAAGACAGGGCATAGTTATATAGTAAAACACTTAAGCTTTCTCAAGTCTCTTTTATTAGTTACTCATATTTTTTTCTAGCTAAATTCCTAGGCTCTTTTCTCATCATGGAAATTTGTTTGCAAAAATATCAATGATGTTTCACTTATTTCTGCTGTCTCCAACATTAGCCTTTAAACTGAGCAATTGCAGTCCTATAAATCATAGAATTATCTAGGTTGCAAGAGGCCTTCAGGATCCAGTCCAGCCATTCACCCAACACTATCACTGTAACCTCTAAACTGCATCACCCAGCACCTGATCCAGATGCCTCTTAAGCACGTCCAAGGGATGGTTACTCCACCACCATCCTGGGCAACCTGTTCCAATGCCTGACCACCCTAAGAGTGAAGACACATTTTCTAATACTTAATATAAATTTCCCTTTTTGCAGCTGAAGGTTGTTTCCTCTGGTCTTCTCATTGCAGGCATGGTAGAAGAGATTGGTCCTCATGTCACTCCAACCTCCTTTCTGGGAATTGTAGAGAGCAGTGAGGTCTCCCTGAGCCTCTTCTTGAGACTAAATGAACCCAGCTGCCTCATCCTTTCCTCATAAAACCTGATATCTAAACTTTTCATGAGACCTGTTACCCTTGCAGAGAAATTGAATAATATATTTTTTTCAGAGGCTCGTGCTATGAAAACACATGCTGGAATGATTACTAAGCAACTGTTGTGCGAGGTTATGTATGGGTGGTGCCTCTAGCCTTCTACATTAAACCCAAGCTGAGTGTTTAATGAACTGCAATTTTTGGAGTGTCTTACAAAAATCAGGCAAATGACTCATTTAGGTCTCCACAGTTCAGTTGTTAGGTAACTGCATCTTTTGTGGTGCCACGTGCTAGATGCCTGCAGTGAGGATGTGTGTACTGAATCTGCCTGGTGGAAAGCAGAAGCCTGCCCTCTTGGTCACATCTTTTTCTCTACTCATTGCCAAGGCAAGTGGATGTAGCTCCCATGCCACATGTGTGTATGTGTTGTGAGTGTTCTCACAGCCTGGCTGAGTCTGGCTGTTCGGGAAGGTGTTCAGAATAATTGTTCTGATAATCTCAACGATCTGAGTCAATTAATTTTTTACCAAGACTGTGAATGCAGAAATACAGCAATGGGTAAGAAGGATTTCCTTGGTCAAAAACCGTCACACACTTACTGAATTACTATAAAGGAAAAGACCCCAAACTTGTAAATTATGATTGTGATTAATTAACTTATTGCTTGTTACTTAATTTCCAACAGAGAAGAGAATGAAGGATCAAGAGACACTTTCAAAGCTGTGAGACAAGTTTGCCATGTTTTTGTGCTGGTCAAGCACCTTTCATTTTAAGTGCTATCCCAAGCTTATACAAGTGGAAGAAAACAAAAAGTGAGCCTGTGGTGTGCTAGATGTCAAAGCAGCTGAAAATCAAAATAACTATTTCACTGGTGTATCTTAGCTGCATTGTAACTCTCTAGTGATAGAAAAGGGCACATGTGGGTCCAATGCCTTTGTCAGTTTTCCTTCAGTTTGCTGTCAGTTGTTTTATTTCCAAGGAGTGCAAAGAATTTACAGAGAAGTGAGGAATACATCACCAGATCTGTAACCATCTGCATACTTTAGTGTAAGAGATGGACACCAGCATTATACTGATGCAAGACAAAGAGCTGAATGGAGATTGTAGGACACAGACTGTGTGATACTTTAGTAGATATTGGTAATGGGATGAAAGGAGGATGGCTTCCTTCCTTGCTGCTAAATTTTTTTTGGACATGCAATCAGAATGACAGAGGTAGCTTTGAAAGTGAAAAACTTGATAGAGTTTCCTTGTAGGCTGTCACTAGGCAGACATTGGCAGCTCCAAGATTTTGGAGGTGTGAAAATAATTCAAAAACCTGTCCAAATTCTTTCAGGTCTATAGTACCTAAAATTGGACTCAGGTTTGTGAATTTTCTTCAGCCCTCATCTCTCATTTCAATGGAGTAGAGGTAAGGATGGGAATGGCACGGACAGTCCAGAAAGGACTATGGCATAACACCACCAAACAGCTTCGTAGCTGCTCCCAATATGCTAGAAGGAGATGTTGGACTCTTTGTGAATCTAGTTTAAACTATTTCTGGAGAACACACAGAGTGGACCAATAATGATTCATGGTTTGTCTTTAGTTGTTCATTCTGAAGGAGTAAAGACTACTTTACTCTTTAACATATTTCTACTTCAGTTTGAGCATTGCAGTTTTTCTTTTAATTAGTTACATAATTTAAAAATTTCTAGAGCATGGGGAAGCATTAAGGACATTTTGATGTATTTAAAGCTAGAGAAGGCAAGAGAAAATTAGGCCAAACAATAGAAGGCTGATTTAAAGAGAAATTTGATAACCTATTCACTGTGCCCAGGATAAGAAATAAAGGGCTCAAACTGCAGAAAGGAAAAATAATTGGCAGAAATTTTTAGAAGTTTCCAGTGAAACTGAACACTGAAAGTGGCTGTGTGGAAGGCCTGAGGGGTCTTCAGCACAGAAGATGTTAAGGAAAAGGTCTTTCTTTTGTGCATGAACACAATCAAATGAACTTCTGATATATTTTTCAGTTTCCCTGTGATTCTATGATTTTATGCTATTGAATGGGTCTAAGAAACTTTCTATGGCATGAGGCAACAAGGAAAACAGCAGAGAGACATAACTGTAAAAACTATGGGATGCTAAGCCACTGACATTTATGGCTGTCACTGAGTTGAATATTCAACTTATTTTCTATCTAAAGAAACAGGAAAAGCTGAATGTATGTTGTCCAGATTAAAAAGACAATGTTATCTTCCTGATTGTACTGTTATTTCTTAAGATTAATTTTGCTAAAAGCCTAATCTAATTGACACTTTGCCATTCCTAAACCACTAAATATGAAAATACTTATCTAAATGCAATCTTGAAATTTGCATTTACCTTTCTATAGATGTTTACTTTTTAAAATTTCATCTGTCTGACCAGAAACCAAGAAAAGGAAACCTTTATATTTAATGACTTGTGTCATTAAAACTCAGGTAGTTTGCTTTTTACAGTTTTGTTGCAAAAAAAAAATTATCTCGATCTCTCTGCTCAATGATGAGTTTTTATTTTTTTAAGACCAGCTAATGTGAGCACTATACCAAGCCTGAACTTACTCAAGACATCTGCTGCTTTCACATTCTTTGTTTATATCAATTAAGTCTCAAAACCAGGCAAGCCCATCTGCACTTTTTTCCTAGTTCAGTGTCAGCAAAAGCAATTCTTTTTTTCAACATTCAAGCCTGGTTCTATTCAGATATACCTGAATCTTCATCTGTGTTGCATCAAATTCTCATTCACTCATGAATCCATCACCTTGGTGGCATTACTTGTTCTTCCTCAGTTATCCTTGAGTAGCCCTTTGTGATCATAATGATTGATAAGTCTCTTGGATCAATGCTATGAAATTTTTAGCACAGATTTTGTCATACATATTTTAATGATGGATATGTCTGGATCCTGATGCATAGTAATGATATGTTTTGAAGCCCTATTTTGAGATCATTATCCTTCTGATCTTTGAAGGTCTGATTATAAAGGACTCTTATTTCCATGGTAAATAGGTGCTAAATTACTTCTGGCTTCCTTTACTCATAGTATCTGCTCCGTGCAATTCAGAATGAATGAACAAGAGATTTACTAGTTATTACCAATGCTCTTGCTCACAGAATTGCAGGCAAGTAGCATAAAAGTAAGAATAATTTTCTAGAGGAAAGAACACCAGACAGTGGGGATTAGCTAAGAGAACACTGGTACTTCTGTTTGGAGCTCTGAAAACCAAAGTTTATCTAAGGTTAATGGTTGGGAGAGGGTAGGATAGTTGATGTGTTGGGTGCTGTGTCTTCAAGCAATTGCTCTTGGAGCATGAAACTATCACTCTTGGAGCATACAACTTCTGGATAATGGAGGTACTGAATTTATCTCTGCCTGACCTGGCCCACCTTAAGTTTTGCTGGATGGCATTCCATGCCATCCTTTTTGGGTGTCAAATGTGGATACCTACCCAAAAAGAGAAATATGTTAGTTCTGTAATAAAAAATCTTCTGTTTTACTGCAATACATCAGGAGAGTCAAAACATCTCAAATAAAATAAAGATCCTTCATTTCAGAATATCAGATAAATAAATCATATGATGCCGCACCATTTATTTTTCTAGCATATTTGCAAAAAACAGTAGCTCCATGACATTTAGATCTCTTTAAAAACTGCTAGTTTTTGGCTTCTTCTCTCTTCTTTATTGTTTACCTATTTGAAATCTTGAAGTGCAGACATGTCTCTCAGGTGATAAATAAATATATAAACATCTCTTTATGTTTATATATTTATTTATATCAATAAAGCAGAGTACTCTGCTTTAAATAAATTGGATTTTTTTTCACTGCAGAAGACCTTACTAATGTGAGTTTGCCTCCTTTCAAACTGTTGATATGCTTAAGCATTCTTAGAGCAGGCCTGATAGAATTAATCCCTATTTCAAGACACTGCAACTACTTACAAAATATGTGAATTGACTATTGCTTGTAATTAAAAAAATATATATATATATTTATATGCATAAGTAAAATTTTATTTTCATCAAGCAGTCACCAAGCTTCCTTAATAGCTTTATGTAATGGACTTGATCAAAATCCTTTATCGGAACCTTCTTCAATTAGTGAATGTTAATGGAGCACTTTGAAAATAAAAAATAGAGCATAAGTGTTTGCTACTGTAGTTATATAAAAAATTCGTCTTTCAAACTATTTTACTAATGGTTTCATTTCAAATGTTTGTTTTATTACAAACTTTCAGGAAAGTATTATTTACATACTAAAAGCTCAGGATTATAACTTCTCTGAATGACAAAATAAAATAAAGAAAAACAAGTTTAAAAATTGAATAAGAGGTACTTCATAGCTAAAAATCTTAATTATTAAAATTCCATTAACTCCTTTGTGTGCCTAGTTTTATTCCTTCCTGTCTTAGATTTTTGAGCCTTTACTTGGCTGCACAATAGCTCTTTTAGTCAATTAAGATCTTTCCTCTCTTTCTCAGTGTATATAGGCCAACTAAACACAACTAGCTATTTCTACTTCATTATTAAAACAGCATCTGATTTTTCATCTACTCTTCAAATTTATTCTCTTCACAATATTTTGTTTTCTGACTCAAAAGGATTAGTATGACATAACTACTTTAAATGCTTATATTTGACGATTTCGCTATTAGAAAGGAGATATTATCACTTAATGTCTTATCCAAAACTAATTGGGCTCACTGCCAAAATGTCTTCCTCTTAATTAGTCTGAATTTGATGAGATAGTGAATTGAATATTATAGGTATGCACAAAAATTAATATTCAGCTTTATAATTGGCCGCAATTGCACTACCATGTAATTTGGCGTGACTTGGTTCTACGTTTTTAGGGTTTCTTAAATGATTCTTTGGTTTATCATGTAGATGAGATAAAAGCATAATTTCATAGACAATTAATAGTTTTCAATAGTGTAACAACCGTAAATGATTTTGTTTGCATAATCATCTTGTGGCATTTCTGCACATAAAATTATACAGATTGATGTCTCCCACAGCTAATCTCTGTTAATTTTTGGGGGGTGTCAAGGACGTTTATCTCAGCTGGGCAAAATGAAATTTCAGATAAATGAAATTCTTACTGAACTTAACAATAAATATGTAAGTAAATAAGTAATTAAGATTGAATGGGTTTCTCAGACCAGACAATTTCTTCCTTAAACCTACAGAGAGAAAAAATAAGAAAGTGTCATCACATTTTCTCTTCCTACTGCTCTGTGTAACCAGAGTTACACATTTCCAGAGCACTGGGGCCAGAGGCTACTGCTTCCCCAGATACCCTCAATTCAGGTGCTTGTGGGATCACTTTAGTCCACATATGCCAGATTAGCATGCATATATTATTTTAATTTTTTAAACAGTCTTTTTTTTGTTTGTTTATTTTGAATAAAAAGTCCTAGGGAATACTCACATGGTAGGTCAGAGAGACAACAGTTGCCTCTGGACCTGGTGACAGTAATTTTCAGCCAGTATAACCACAGCTGGAAGAAGATTGTGACTATGCTAATGATATGACCGTAAAGACTTAGCTCTAGGTTAGCTTAATGCATAAATGCATTCATGTGTACAGATTAAATTCCTTGTTAAATCTGTACATGGTTAGGCCTTAGGCTGTGACTAGGACTTGCAGTGTCAAAAAATTACAGTGTAACATCCTAATTGGAACTGTAGTGGTCATAGGGAATTAATTTGGCACAAATCTTCTCACAAGTTTTTTGGCCAATGTCCCTCAACAGAGGGACATTGTCCCTGAGCAGAGATTTATTAAAGAAGGGTGGGGAAACCAAAAAGCGACAAAAAGAAAGGGCTTTCTAAAAATGCTGATTGCTGCAGTGTGTCTTCCTGTGTTAAGTGATGTGGCTGCAGTCATGCAGCTGCTCAGCCTCTTTATTCAAAGCAGGAAAGTGTTTGCTTTAATTTGTTATGACAGTGGTAGCTTATAGATGTTGCAATATTTAAGCATGCTTGCTTCCTAGATAAGTAGAGTATTATTGCTCATTTACTGGACTAAATTCCTCCTTCAGTTTATCACTATCTATTTGTAAAGTGTTTTAGTCTATTCAGTCATTAATTTGCCCTACAGAAAGCCATGATGCTTTCTGCTGTACTGTAAAGGCCAGATCTAAAAGCATTATATGTTCTGAACTGAATACACCCACCAAGGTAAAGCTGTCACTCTGAAAAATCTTGCTTAACTACCGTGTAAAGACAGACCATACTTTGTAATAAGTCTTTATGCTACTTATATGACCAGAACTGTATCTTTATGAGTCTTTGAAATTGTCCTGGTTTCCTGGCTTGATTGCTATTTTATGACTAGGTCTAGCCAGGATGTTGAATTTCTGTGTTTCACTTTGGTCCCCTGAGAAACTTCAGCCTAGATGGTATTCTCAGATGAACTGACAGAACTAAGCTGTAGAGTTTCATTGATACTTTCCTAAAAAGAACAGAAAGAGGAGGAGGCTGTGGGTGTATTTTCTAAAATACCTTGTAACAGAATATTTTCTGAGGAAAGTAGGAGGCCCAAGTTCAGACTTCCTTTTCTGCCCAGATTAATTCGAGCTCACATCTCCAGTGATTTTACCCTAATTAGCCAGATTTTGAGCAGAAAAGTAATGAAATGGAAGCCTGAATACTTTACCTATAGAATCAACAGGGAGCAGCAGGTTGTAGTGCTGAGTAATATAAAACCAGAGTCTGGTCATCTCTTTGTATCACAGGAGAAAAGGTCAGTAGCAGAGGGTCTCCCATTCTAGAAAAGTGATGCCCAATAAAATTGTTTGACTAGAAGTAAAAGTTAGATTATTTACAAAACAGTTTAAGCTCAATGGACAGAGAGAAGTAGTAACTTCTGGAATAAAATTATTTAAGGACAGACCATCAGGTCTGTAAATCAAAATACGTGTGTTTCCAAAGGAGAAAGAGCAAGCTGTATGTTATATGGGATTTTGGAGTGTTGCCTTCTTAGGTTTGAATACATGAAAATTCAAATTTTCCTAAAAAGCTTATACGAGCTTGTATGCAGAGTATAGACAGCAGAAGTGAGAATTTAAATACTTCTTAAGAAGCTAAGACAAAATACTGGCCTACTGAATAGTGCTATATTTCATGTCCCCTTTCACAGCTCTAAAGCATAGCTCCTCCACAAAGTTCAGAGTGTTTTCAACTGTTTTCTTTCTAATGGGCAAATATTTTACTGAAATATTCAGTCTGGCAAAAGAGCTGATGTTGATCAGCACTCTGCACCATACATTATGTAAGAAAATCTGCACTGTTTTTCTAGGATGGGTCTTTGTCTGCTTCTCTTGAATTCCTGAAACTGTGTTGCTTCTGGTAACAGCTCTCTTGAGCTGTTGTCTAGACTCTCTGAGCACAGTAGTAAGTGGTACTTAGGTATCTCTTCTACCACCCAAGTGCCTTTCATGGGAGTGTTGATTTACTTGATTCATCCAGAGCTAGGTTGTTGTTAAAAAATTTGTGATTATGAGAAAAATGTGGCTTCCACATTATTTGATTAATTGAACTGGACTCACTGCTTTAATTAGATATTTGACCAAAAGAAGATCTCAGTGTTGCTTATGGAGTTACATACAATGCCATGTCATTTTTTACTGAACATTTATATAGATTGCTTTATATCATCCCAATTCTGCAGGAGAAAAATTGAATTTTGCCATCACAACCTCAGTGGTGCTAGATTGGATGCTTCATTGTATTAGCTTGATCTTTAAGTAATTTGTATTTATTGATCTTTAAGTTTCTATTTCATTACCTAGAACTCCTTATTCATGGAAGCTCTGAATTTTGTGATAAGCCTAAGATAGAACTCATTAACTTGTTATTATTTTGTGAGCAAGAATCTTTTAGTTATTTTTAAGATTCCCCAAAGTGAAACAGAGAGAAGGAAAAAATTAACAATCACAGCAACAGATCTTGGTAGCATAAAAGCGAAGTTTTTCAATGCGTAATCATCTATTTGTCATCTGGAGATTCATGTTAATTATGCTCATTCATCTGAACCAGCCACAGGGGAAGTTGTCTAAACAGCTTAAGGCAGTCTGGCTACAGAAGACACTCCTTTTACTGCTGCCTGCATACTGTGTTGCTCACTTAACTTGCTACTATTTGAGCAGTCAACTAACACCTGCAAAATCAAATGGTAAACTAAAGGTAGTAGCATATATATACACCTATATAAAGTATATATACTTTAAAAATGTCAGGATCTTTAGGTGCCTGAATTTCCAAGGTCTGAGATAGAAATAATCTGTACTTTTAAATAAACACTAACATTCATATAGAAACAAACATTAAAGGAGTTTTAAATCTGTAAAGTCAAATGCCCAGAACTTGGCAAGTGACAGATTTCTAATTCTCAATTTCTCCCCACTGACCGAAGCAAAATAAAGTATAATCCTTTATTACCATGTTATATTTTCCTTCATAAAAGCCTGTGCTCTAATTAGTGTTTAGTATGACCATTATTTTTACATGGACAAAGCTATACCTCCTTTCTAGTTGAAATGAATAAACTAATTTGTTGAAAGTTTACTTATAATGCTAAACATAATGATATATATATCCACAATCTGGCAAACATCATCCCCACACCTGCTAAAGGTGTAGCCAAATGGATGCAAGACTTGAGAAAAAAACCAAAACTACTGAGCAATGTCTAGAATTAGATCTAGATAAGATGACCTTGTGAATACTTAGAGATTTTTGGTGAAAGATACTTACAATTAAACCTTCAGTTATTCCTTTTCTTCTCTGTGTGTTTGTGACGCATATGTTAGTCAGAGAGCAAGATCTAAATAAATTGTAAGGAGTAACTCCTGAATCATCTTGCTGCAACAAATACAAGTTTAATGCTGCAAGAAAGGCTATCAAATCCACGTTTGTCTTGTTACAAAATATAATATTCAAATAAGTCACATCGTATAAGACAAATTAATTTAAACTGGTTCATCTGAGAAAATCCATCAGCAGCTAAACTACTGTAAAAATAATACAATGCTCACAAAAAAAATCCTAAAGTTTGGCTTATCATATTGAGAATTGTCAATACAATATTCATTGTACTTAAAGAAGTGGTAAAAAATATATTGTCCAAAGAAAAATGTGTCTTAAACTATTTTTTCACATGCCTGACAGATTGTCTTAGATCTTCCTGATAAAACTGTCCTCACATTACAGCTGACGCCTTGCCTTGCAAATCAAGGACATAATCCACAAAATAAAGTGCCTTTTCTGTCTCTTGAGAGACAGTTGTGAAAAAGAAATGCTGCTGAAATGTTACTGAGTCAGATGGTGCTCCAGAAGAGAAACCCTCAAACCCCTGAGGCAACAGGTAATCCAGACTCCTGGAGACAGGGCAGATACCTGCCTGCGCTGACAGATCCCTGTCTGTCTGTCCCAAGCACTCCAGGACTGAGCACTCTGCTCTCTTTTCTGAAAACACCATCTATGTGAAGGTGCCAGACCCCTGACTCCAGTGCCAGTAAAAAGCAGATGGCATCTTCACAAGATAGAACCACAATCTTACAGCCAAGCCCAAGGATAAATACAATCAGTTTATGGATGATGAATGGATTGGCAAAAGGCAATCCTAGGCCATGCACAGAGTGTGCTCTGGGCAAAGTCAAATGTCTTTTCAGATATTATAACTTCTCTGTAGATATTTTGTCCAAAATAAAACAGCTCTGTTTTTCTCTTTAGTCCTTAATTCTCCCCAATTTTTCCACTGGGTGTTGTGGTTTAAGCACGGCTGGAAGCTGAGCCCCACACATTGCTTGCTCACTCCTCCCACACTGTGATAGGGTTAGGAGTTGGAAGAATTAGAAGTGAGAAAACCTGTGGGTTGAGATAAAGACAGATTAATAGATGAAGAAAAGTCTGCACTCACAACCAAAGCGCAGCTCAGAATTCATTCACCACTGCCTATGGGCAGGCAGGTGTTCCTGCATCCCCAGGAAAGCAGGGCTCAATCACAAGTAACAGTTACTTGGAAAGACAAACACCTGAACTCTGAACCTTCCCCTTTCTTCCCGTTTGCTCCAGATTTGATTGCTGAGCATGGCACCATATGGGCTGGAACATCCCTTTGGTCTGTTGGGGGTCAGCTGTTGTGTCTGTGCCCTCTCCCAGCTCCTTGTGGCCCCCAGCCCCCTCGCTGGTGGGGTGGGATGAGAGGGATCAAAGGCCTTGACTCTGTGCAAGCACTGCTCAGCTATTACAGAAACATCCATGGGTTAGCTACGCTGTTCCCAGCACAAATCCAAAATGTGGTCTCATACTGGCTGCTATGAAGAAATCTAACTCTGTGCAGGCTAAAGCCAGTGCACTGAGTGGTGCTTTCTGTCACCTTAGGTCACCCAGCTGAGTCTGTGCTGCTCACTGTGTTTATGCAGATGAGGAACAAAGACTGAACTTCAGTGTTTCGTAACAGCTCTGTGAGATAGCACAGATATATGGCAAACAATGCCTCATGTAAACGACACTCAAACCAGTTCAGGACTCTGCATCCCTGCTTTTCATGGAGATAGTGAGCAATCTGAAACTTGAGCTAATATATCCTATATATGTACATATTCCTGAGAACTTTTTTAGTGAAGGCCATGGCAGAATTTTGTTCTTTGGGTATCGTACTATCATATATAAAATAATGCAATAGCTGTGGAGAAAGTAATCGAGAATGGTAGAATTATCCCCATGGCATGATCCAAAACTGAAAAATTAAGCCAGAGAAATCATAGCTGTTTCCACCTTAAATTAAAAATAAAGTCATTTTTCCTCAAAACCAGTCTGGTTTTCTTGTAATAGTGCTTGGTAAACAATCTGCTTGCCCTTAGTTCAGCCCATGAGTTCTCTCATTCCTACTTTTTCTTCTCCATATCCTGTCCCACAGAGGCAGGGGAGAGAGCCAGCAGCTGGGTGAGAATTTAGCTGCCATGTGGGGCTGACTCACCACAAGATGTCCACATAAAGTAGTGTGAAAAATACGTTGCATTAGTATGTAAAAGAAAAGTGTGGACAAAACACTGACATTTCTGTGAAAAATTAGTGGGTGAGTAAGCTCTGGAAAGCCCCTGCCTGCTGGCATACACAGAATCAAATACCTGGATGCCAGATGTCTGTGTCACTGTGGTCTACATCTGCAGCACATGCTTTCATGCCATATGCTACTTTATATCAAATGGTGAAGTGATTGCATAATAAATTTATTGAAAAACAGCTCTGTCCCATCTCTCATTGCTCTTCTTTATTCTCCCATCTCTTTCTGTCGCCTTTGAAAAATAAGTTCCATAGGTAACTGTGTTTCTACACACTGTATTTCCCCTCTCTGTCCAGAAGAGGATCACTGGGCTGTAGAGGTCTGAGGAGTTAATGCCCAGATATTAGTGACTGATTACTCTGGTGATTCACCATTGTGAAAGTGCATGATATTTCTTTTCAAGGGGCTAGCTCAATGTTATAATTACACTTTCACATATTTTAATTTTACAGGATATAGAAAAATTATGTATAACTTTGTAGATATTTTAGTTTGCTTAAGGTTTGGTTTTTTTTATTTGCAAGATTATGGAAACATTGAAAATGCAAATATTTCATAATTTGCATTAGTTAAATTGAGTATTTTTTCCTTATGACTCTCCTCAGAACTTGACCATCTTTTTATTGTAGAGACAAATTATCTATTAAAAGAAAAAGAAGTTTGTGAACTGTAATTAATTTGCATGTAGATGGTGGTTTCTGTCATCATCAAGTTTCATGTTTTTATTGACATGCATTCATGAGGTCTCCTGTTTCTCTCCCTGTACCGTACTGTCTTGTAGAAATAGTTAAGTTGAATCTATGTAAAGTTTGCTTTATCCTAACCAGAAGCTGGCATTTAGCTCTAGTTTTTGTCTTTCATAAAACATCCCAATATTCTTGGAACTTTGATTTGATTCTGGTTTATTCACTTCATAAACAAACTGATCTCATTTAAATAAGTACACATATAGTGCAATTAAAAAAGTGTAAGTGAGATGAGAACCCAGCTGCTGGCTTTTTTACTTGTGTTGTTATTTTGGCGCTATACATTTAAGGAATGTAGCAGGGGATGAAATCTATCTTTCCTTACCATTCTTCAGAACTTTCTTTGGATAAGAGTTGCAGGACACAATAATTCTGTATTCTATCAAATTGCATGGCAGTTGCATTTTTTTTCTGAAAAAAGCCATAACTTTTTAGAAAAATATTATGTGTACATGGTCTATTGAGTGTTAAAAGAACCAGAAGACAATCTGGGTCATGAACAATTATAAGTTGAAAGGACTAAGATATTGCCAAATAAAATAAGGTCAAAATTAGTCACATGCACAGTACAGGTTTTCACCTTTATAAATTCAAGTCAGTTCATTTTTGACATGCATATCTCTCCACACTATGATGAAGAGTCCTGTGTCCCCAAGAAAACCCCTAATAATCTTAATAGAATTTAGGGTTCTACTTGCCTTTGCATTCTGCCAGTCAGCCTACTCTACCATGTCTGGCTCCCTTTTTTCCTTTGATTCTGTACACTGAGTAGTTGTTTTTGAAAGAAATAAAAAATAGATCAACATTTCAGATTCATATCTGTTGACTGATAAAAATTGGAGACATTGTTAGTCTCTCAATAGAAAAAATAACATCTGTAATATTTCAGACTTTCTCTATTTTGTAGTTCAAGATTCTCCTGAACTTCATTTATTTCACTATATAGTGGTAAACAGATCAAATGCCAGCAACACTCCTAGATGTCAATAAGTAATAACAAGATCATTAATAGTATTGAAATATTCTCCCTATGTAAATATTGTGCAAAAAAATCTCCCTTTTCCACTGAGATTCTCATCCAGCATAGGAAGGAATTCATCCACTACTTTTTCAGGGCAAATCTTTCAAGATATGTTTCTCAGTTCTGCTGGGCATTATGTACAGTGTCAGGTTTTGTATGGAATTGATGTTGCCGTTTCACAGCGTTTCCCTTTAGTTTAAATCAACTCTGTGTTCTGTTGCATTTGCAGTTGTGATATGTCCAGCTTGACTCTGTTCTCTCATGAGGCATTTGGGAACATTTTCTCAGAACTGAGATAAACTGCTACAGCTGATGTAGAAACTGGCAATTCATCTTTGATATAAGTAGCTTTATGTCATCAATGTTCTGAGAGGCATAATTGTAGACAGAACTGGGAACCAGTTTTTTTTAATATACCTGTGTGGAATTTTCATTTCCTCAAAATAGCTCTTAAAAGTATCACAAGAATCTTGTTTCCTTCCTTAACTCAACAGCTCTCCTTTTCCAGATAACTCCATCACTTTTAGTGCAAATACTTGAATATTAGATTGATGTGGGGCCAGCAGCTGAAGGTCTATCCCTGATTTTATTGGGAATTGATTAGATCCTGCTGGCACTTATGCAAGTGAAATTCAATTGCTTGAATGTGTGCAGAAAATTATCATAAACATGATGCAAGTGTAGCAGAAAGGTGTTCATTTTTTAATCTGAATCAATGTTTGTGGAAATAAACATACCGCACTTGCTACATCCTGGAGAGGATAAGGGAGATAGAAGTTACTTAATAAGCAACTTAGGAAAATTTTTAGAGACAACCTTTTAGTTTATCAAGAAGAGACATCACTTGAACATTTGGGGAAACTCATTACAATTTGATAGATACTGTAATTTGCTAGGTATTACTGACTGTGTTGAAGGACGATGCATTGTCCTTTTTCTCCACTAACTGTTATTGTCCTTATTGGATCAGGCTCAAAACTTATATAACTTACATCTACACTGGCATGGAATTCTCTTGGAGTTTGGTGCATAGCCACAGGAGAATGATAGCTTTTGGACTGTATGGATACTTTGAGATCAGTTATCTTAATTTGTTCTGCTGGCAATTAAGCTAATTAGAGCTGTTAATTCCTTATTTTATATAGTCCATGTCACGTGGCATGCTTTCGTGACTAAGATTGCCATTTGAGACACTTCTAGGATGACTCAAAGGTAATTCAACTTGTCATATTTTTAAATAAAATATATGTTCTTTTCTACAAGTTAGTACATCAGTGTAAATAGCAAGGTAGCATGGCATGACTCATAGTCCTTAGAATTCATTACTTAAATCCATTTGTGTACTTTGAAATTGTAGCATAATTTCTGAAATGCTTAATTATTTTTTTAGCCTTATGTTTAAAAAAAAAAGATTTTCTATCATCCAAATTTAAGACAGAGATCACATAAAAAAGAAAGGATAAAACTTAGCACTATCAGAAGATCAGAAGACCAGATCCTTCTGTCCTTCCCACAGTCCTCAGAATTGTTTTGTCTGAGTAAGATTTAAGAAAAGAACTTCTTAGCTTTCCTCTGAGCTATTACCAGTAAAAGTAGCTGAACTCTAGAGCTTGGGTTTGTATCCCAAAATTTTTTTCTCCATAATATCTTGGGTGTATTTTTTCCCCTATTACTTGTTTTTATCACAGGAGACATTGCTTATCTCACCCGTACCTGCCATTTGCCAATTGCAATAGAAACAAGATACCCTTTGCTAGCAGTACTGGCAGGCTACAGTGATGCCTCCTCAGGTGTTTTCCTTGGTTTTGAGGTCTGATGTGCAGCCCAGTAGTAGTAGACTTCTTTTTTTCATGCCTGGGGAAGTCTGAAAAGCAAATGGAACATGTGAGTGATACATCCCAGGAGCTTATTTCTCATTTACTGAGGCTATAATGCTGGCTTGAGTAAAGTCAAAAGGAGCTTTGCCTCTGACTTGGGCGAAACCAAGATTTTCCTCTCTAGGGTGCAGATAGGTGTGATACCATCTCACCTTTGTCTCACATTCGCCAAGAGTGGGAAATTTGTTGTGTTCTGCTGCAAAGGGGGATCACGCTTGGTGATCTCTGCCAAGCTATAACTTTTGTTCGTTCTTGCTGTTATTTCTTGTTATCCAAAAAGGTGCTCTTTTATGTGTAAATTACAAAATAAAAAGAACACTTAAATAAAGGAAATATTGCATGCTTAGGTTTACTGTCACTGGTATTCATTTAACAGAAAGCAAGTGGTTCTCTATTACAAGTCTAGGAAATGTAGAGTTATTAGTGTAACATCTTTAAGAATAAATAAATTATTTTGTTTTCTGACTCGATGGCTTGAACTCATAAAAACTTGACTTCCCAACACAAGCTCTACAAGTAACCTCTACATCTATTATTTAAACTGTTATGCATGACTATTTTGAGCTAGGTATATACTTTGTTGCAAACAATAACCTGGAGTCAGTGTGCATCCAAATTTCTATTGAAGGCTAATGAATAAGCTGTTAACTAATTTAGTCTAATTGTAGCTTGGTTATGCTAAAATATAAAACTAACAATTCAGCTTTTGCCCTGGGTCTTTTAAATTACACTTTCACCCCTACTGAGCAAGTGTCTAATTAAAAGCTTTTAGATTTTCACTGTGCATGCTTCTAAGTGAAGTTGTTCAATTTGTCAGGACTCACTTATCACTTTATTCAAATAGGAAAAAAAATTAGGAAAACTAGAGAACAACATATTTTTACATGGTTTTTGCCACTTGCCTTAAAATTTGTTCTGTTAATTTGATTATTAGGCAAACCCCATGAAAATCAAAAATGCAGAAATAATACCTTATCAGTGGTTTTCTTCATGATTTAAAATGAGAAATGCAAATATAAACAATATATTTTCAAAAAGTGTGACTTGCAAAAGAGGATAGGAGTCCTGTGTCTTCTAGAAGTGTTGAGAATGAGTAGATTTGATTTTGGATTTTTTTTCTTTTAACTTTGTTTGGTTGTCTGCTTGTTTTTAAGTGTTTTGGGATGTGTGTGTTTGTAATTGTGACAGACTCTTTTGTTTATTTACTTGATTTTTTGTTTTCACATGTGGCTGTTGTGAAATGTAGGGAAGGATGAAGACTGAAAGATGATACAGAAGACTTCTTAAACAGCTTGCAACTGAAGAAAACCCTATTTTCAAACATAATCAAATATTTGGACAAGACCTGTCTAAATGCTGCTGGTGTCCTCAGCCTTCCTCTGTGGTCTTCAGCTTCACTCCCTTTAAACTGCTGAGTTCAGAAATCTGTGAAGGGCACTAAGTAAGATACTAAGTAGCATTTCCTGCTGCTCAGAAAAGTGGTTTCCTTGTCTTTTGCCTAGACACAGGTAAGCAATTTTTATTGCAAATTTTGTGCTACCTGCCAACACTTAAATGTCTGAAGAGACCTTCTTTTTAGTGCTTTTATAGTCATTTGACAACACATGAACTTACAGGTGAGTACTGGCAAGAAGAAGACGAGGTGTTTTCCAAGGGTAAATGCACTTGGCAGGGAATTCAAGCACAGTTTGCAACCAACCCAGCTGGTCATGCTGTACTTAAAGTAAATGAGCCTTAGAGTGGCCCATTCAAATAATATCAGGAGGCAAGTACAATCCTGCTTCAAGTGCATTGCCATGCTTTTGTCTTGGGGAGAAAAGGGGAAAATAGGAGTGAGCTAGAGCTGAGAGAAGAAAAGGACATTGGATCTCAGAAACCATAGTTTGGAAATCACTGTGGCCTGGGTTACTGACTGCAAGAGTACATCTCTAGTTATATCTCTGTGCTAATAAACAGTGATGGGGAATAGAACTGAACACTGGGATATTACTGTCCATAGTGTTAAATTTTTATCAGGCTCCTTGGTTTGCACTTGGCCTGGGTCAACTGATGTTCATCCAAACAATTCCTAGGACTGATCTGGAAGATAGCATGTGTGAAAAGCTACTTGGATGGACAAACCTATTTTGAATCTAAGGGAATTTAATCATATGGATATAGGCTGTTCTGGGCCAGTTGTCCTCATGCCATTTAATGGGCTCAGACACTGTGTGTATTAGTCCTGTAGGAATAGCTCAAGAGCCTAAATGGAAGCTGACTCAGAGATTTGAACTGGAATTTTCAGCCTTGGCATATCATGCAGGAAGTGCAATATTATGTATGCTTCTACAATATAAATATGCACATTTGGGCTAATCATGCTAGACTTTCTTTTAGTCAAATGCACCAATGTCAATTTATTCTGAACCAATTTTTAATGGCTCAGATAATGTACCCCATTTTAGATAACTTAAATGACTAACTACCAATCTCTGGCTAGTCTGTGGGATGCTCCTGCAAATGAACATGAGATTTCTTGATTTTCTTTTCTTTTGCATCCCTTGTAGTCTAGTAAAGACTGTCATGTCATGCTAAGTGTAAATGAAACAAGGTATGGTGATATCCAAATGACTGATTGTGATCTGTCAGTAATCTGGTTATTTGTGATCACACAAACACCTCTCTTACACTTCAGATTAGCATCCATATCTATCACCCTGTCTTCTGATAGGCCTGTGTAGCTGGCCCTAAGAGGCAAACAATGTCATATCTCATTCAGCTCTTGAGGGCAGTTCTTTAACAGCTGCCAAGATATCTTGCCTCTCATCTTCTACTGTTTCCTGTGGGGTTTTGGTGTATATTCTTCAGCATGTATTTACCCATCCAGCAACAATCTTTATGCCTTCAGACATGCTGAAGCCTGACATGCTCAGATGTGGACCTGCCTTATCCCTTCTCCACTTTAGCATCTTTCAGTGCACTTCTCATGACTTTCCTTTGTGCTGACTGGTGATGACAGCCTCTTCTCTGTCATTTCCCTTCTTCTCTTATGTATGCTCTAGATTGATTTTGGACACAGGCCAGTGACAGAGTTAAAACCAAAGATGCTCCATAAATCTCTGTGCCTATTTACAGTTGTATGTAATTCAGCTTTCCCACTGGGTCAGTGGAGCTGGCACTGATATGTTAGCAGGAAGCAACACAGGTTGACTTGCTGTCAAGGCAGTCATGAGGGTGAGTTCACACAGTCTGGAACTGTGAGGAAAACATCTTTTTTACTTGACACTTAAGCAGAGCTAAATTGGAGTGGTAGGGATAATGAAGAGAGAACCTCCACAAGATGCCATTTTTAGAGCTACTTTCCAAAACAAAAGCATGCTTTAAATCCATGGCTCTGTTATTGTCTGCATTTAGGCTCTGCTCTCTCAAAGGTAATTTTACAAGCTGCAATAAAGCACTTCCCAGCATGTAACATTAGTGTTCAAGTGAAGCTGTTACTTTTTATTTTTTCAAGTGGAGTTGAATGATTAGTAAAGGACCAAGAATTTAAATTGCCTCATCTCTAGTAAATGTTAACACATGCCTCATATGGCTCCCTCTGAAAGTCTGCATTATCTGGCAAGTGAACTGTATGTATACATATAATTATGTAAACACATTCTCCCCAGTGTGATTCATGGCGATTTAGTGCAGTCAGTGGAAGTTTTTTTGATCACTCTTCTCATTGTGAGCTGCTTAAACATCTGCCTTTCTAGTTGTGAGTCAAATTCACTGGCTATATGGAGGTGTACAATGCTGTGCATGGTAAAAATATTTGCTGCACCACTCATGGTATGAGCTGGTCACTTTTTGCTTCAACCACCTTACACTTTTTTCCTGACTGTAGCCATGATGTCTTTCTTAAGAAAGATTTATTACTTCACTTCTATCTTTTTTTGGCTAAAAGTTCAGAGGAGCTGGCAGTTAAATTGCACTCAGGTGTGCTTTAAACCATGTGCTTGGCTCAGTGCAGCTGACCTTTCATTCTGAACTGTTCAGCAGACAGACAGTATGCTGCAAGTCATGGTCATTGCCATGCTTGTCTTTCTGGAACAGTACCTCTATCTTACACCTCTAAACCTTTTTCTGCACTAAGTCTATCCATTAAAAAAAAAAGTCTATCAGCATAAACCTGTCAAAACCCATGCTAGCTCTGCAGATTTTTTGTAATTATTGGGGGAGCTATACATAATATCCCTGCACTGAGTGAATTGTTGAATGACTCAAAGTTTAGTTCTACAAGAGGTATGGAAGAAGCAATATAGCATCTTTTAAAAGTTGTGTATGAAGAGCTGAACTAAGTTTAGATTTTTGGTACGTTCAGGAGTCTGTGTGGCTCCTGATATAATCCTGAGAAGCCTGTGGCTTCTCACGCTCTTGGTACAGATATTCTCCCTGCATGGGAGATTATTCTGCATGCATTCATTTGTGAGAGACCCCTTATTGCAGCTGGTAGAGTCAACAGAGAAACGGGTGCCACTTTTAGCAAGTCTTTTCTTCCATCTATCCATGTACTTGTTCACTTATCCAGCCATGTGAGCATCCATCAGGACAAAAGTTTTGCTTTACCTATACTACTGGCAGATAAAATAGCAAAACCCTCTAGTCTAAATATATTTCAGCTCATTCCCTGATGAAATGGAACATATTGTATGTCAGCTTAGTGATACTGCTATAATTGTCTCACAGAGAAGATTCCAGAGATAAAATCTTTCAGACAGTATTAAGGCCATTTTTTAAAATACAGTATATCAATAATATGTTGCTGCATATACCTCAGAATCTCAGTACCTCTTAATCCTTTTATTACAAAATGGTAAATAAATGAGGATGTGAGGAAGAGGCACATATTTTAACATGGATAATTTGGGGTTATACCATCTAATATGTCCAGAAAGCACATTTATTTCTCTCTGTAAGTCCAATATCCCTGTTAAATTCCTGTATATCTATATGAACAATGATCTTTCCCAAGAGAATGAGCTAATTCTCACAGGGATGAGCACAATCAGCAACAATTTCAGATGAAGAAAATCGGCATAATAGAAAGTGATGCTGAGGAATGAGTAAACATTGAATAATAATTTAAAAAGTTGAATACAGCTGACATGTAAAGACAAAATATGATTAATTGGCCAACTGCTTTACTTTCACATCTAGAAATAATGGATTCAGTTTTTACCAGTGAAACTGCAAATGGTGACTGTGACAGCAGTTAAGATTTGTAGTGAATAAAAGAGTTTCAACAAAAACTGCTTGTGAAAATGCAGTCATGTCAAATATTTGTATACAAATATGCAGTCTAGTCTAGAAGGAAATCAGTGAGGTCTCTAATGTAGGAGAAAAGCTGGAACATGAAGGAAAACAAAATAGAAAACTAATTAAAAAATTTCATTTACAGAGGGGTCGTAGTCACTAGAATCAACTAAAAAATGAAACAGTACATTTTCTGTGTCTTGTTGAATTCAGCTGAAGAACCTGAATATCCCCGTTTCAATTTGTATCCATTACTCATTTTGCTGTCACTGCAGTTCCTGATGCAAAGCCCCTCTCTGGCTTTCCAGTAGGACCCCCTTGGGTACTGAAAGGTTGCTGTGAGATCTCCATGCAATCTTGTCTTTTCTGGACAGAAAAAAAAACCAATTTCCTCAGCATGGAGGTGCTCTGAAAGTTTGTTTCTTGAATGAGGGAACAGAAAAAGTCAATACACTGGCATTTGCTTATCCTGGGTCTTTTACCTCAAAAGCAGCCATTAGCTATAAATTGAAGTATACTACTCCTCCTAGTAGGGTTTCACCCTCTCACAAAGGTATAGATACTGCCACATAAATGTAAACTAACACTAAGAATCTCCTACACTGGCCAGAGATCTGGAATATGCAATAACCTTCTCTCTCCATTTCTGGGACAGGGTTATTTCTACCTTTGTGGACATTCTTACATTGTAAGGCAACATCTTCTCAACAGCTGCTAGAACAGGTGCTCCAAAGGCAAGAAAATTGTAGTCCTGGAGAACACAATGGGAATTTAATTTTTAAAAATTTACATAATATGGAGGACCCACATTGGACCATATGGTCCAGCAGCATCCCAGAGTTTGTAATGGTTTTATGAATGATTAAGCACTGGCAGAGGTATGTACTGATTACATCACTGGGCCAGCATCTGGAGGCTGTGAGAAATCCTGGAGGATATTTTCTTAGCCTTTACTTGTCAGTGATTTATTATCCAAAATAAAGATTTGATTGCAAACTGCTGATTGAACTGGCAGAGAGGAAAGCAAGATGGACAAACACATTCAAGCTGGCTATGACTCACCTGAGGGCACAGTAGATGCCACTAATCTTGGTAGAAATAACATACATGTGCTTTCCCAATGAAACAATCTTGGAACTCTTATGCTACCATATATCCTGACATCTGAACTTGGCACCATGTGTGTTCCTTCTACAAAAACAGCAATATGAAAGCCCTGTTCCTTGATTTTATTACAGGTGATTGCATTCATCAAGGTACAAGAAATACAGCATACAGTGTGGTGCAGGGTTTTTTTTAATGTGATACATAATCAACATGCAAATTAGACTCAGTCTGCTTTGTTGCAAAACGTGGACATCCTAAAAGCAAAATCTAGCCTTCATAGATAACATTTGTGAAAATAACATCAATTATTCCCTGCAACCTGTTTGAAATTGTTTGGAGACTATTAATTACATCCCTCTTACTCTTTGCATTTCAGTTCACCTGAAAGATCATAGTTCTTTTCATCCTCTTAGATAATTGGCATACAGAAAGAAAAATAGAATACCTCTACTCATCACCCTTCCACCCCTGTTAAAGGGTATGTCACTTTAGCCATTTCCCTCTGAATCAGGATTTTTTAACAGGAAAAAAGAATGCCCAATGTCTTCATGTAAACATATCTATAGAAATCCAAAATTACTACTGCCAAAAGATTAAAGTGAAGGTGAAATCATCATATCAAACAAATTCCATTAATGTCCCTCGATAGTAGCATCTAGTGGCCAAAGACTTAGCCATTCCAAATATCAAATGATAGTTGTTCACTCTTTATTGAAATATTAATCTTGATATTCTTCTTATTGTAACACTTTTGCAAGCAATATCTGAGAGTATAATATCCATATACATTTAATCTTTGTTTTATAAGTTGATAAAGTATGAAACTAAAGCATAAAGACATTAAAAATTATCATATTTATTACAGTTTTTATGAGACATGCTGCTGCAAAACACATAAAATCCTCTAGGATAAATCTACATCTGGTACTGTCTTGATAACTGTTGAATTTACAATAGTGAAATATTTATGCTGGCTTTTCTTTTAAAGAAATAGCTGAAATGTAGAGTTCTTTTGTATGAGATGTATTCTTTCATTTGCTGCTGCAAGGTACTGGTGCATCGGTGAGGAAGTGGAATATGTGTATGCCTGGAAGAGGGTTAATTTTTAGAAGTGAAATACCCAGTTCCTATAATTTGTTTTTTACCTCAGTATAGTTTTTGCAAGTCAAGCAGACTTAACTTGAATGTTTTTATTGGCCTGAAACACCAAAAATTTTGCCACTCATGTACAATGTTAACCATGCCTTAAAACATCCAGTTTGTCTTTTATTTTCATCATAAGTGTCTTCTACTGGTTTAGACAGAAGAATATTTTTTGACTATAGAGCGCAAAGTAAAGTTGATAAGGTTTGGGATCTTGTTGTAAAGATTTAAATTCAGTTCATTTGTTATTTAATTTCTCTAAAGCCTCAATATTTGCTAGAAATTGGTACATAGTGCTTCATCTCTATGGCTCTTTCCTCATCACAGTCAGTCCAGGGATGGTTAATTTGTGGCTGCTGGGATATATCTGCTCTTGAAATGTAGGAAGGCTGGGCATAACTCTGTCATGTGTCCTGCTCTGGAGATATTCTGATGCCAATGAGAAGAATAATTCTAATGTGTCTTTCTGAAAGGACAAAGTCCTGCTGAGAATGGCATTGAGAGGTAATCCAAACATGTTATTTTGATTTCCTCTTCTACTTTCTAGATCAGAGTGTCTATGAGCTACTCTTGGAGGGCCTCCTCCCCTGAAGCCTCTGAAACGTATCTTGCAGCTTTTGGTCATAAAATGTTGATGTAGACTTTATGGGCAAAAAATTCTGGCTGTCCTATTTTCTTCAGTAATTATGATAATAACTTGAAAATATAATTTAGATGTGGATCCAACAGTGAGACACTACAGTATCAATTGTTCTTAAGTTGTAGGATTAAGAATTAATTAATTATTAATTATATTAATTGCAATTTAACTAATGAGAGTGGGTGAATATGACTTTAGTTTGGAACTTCCTCAGTACATGATTCATTTTAGAACAAAACCACTATATGCATATGATTTCACTATTTTTCTGGTCTGCTGCAAAGGAATCTTTCTTCTGTAAATGGTAAAAAATCCTTATTTCCTTGACTACCAAAATATTCTATAAGTCAGAGAGCTGAAGCTTGTTTTTGTCCAACAGCTTTTCAAAAAGAGCCTTAAACATTCTTCTTAACCTTGTCAAAGACAAGAAGGTGGAAAAAAATTAATGAAATGGATTCTTTTTGTTGGTGGGAACAATAGCCAGAAGAAGCTGGGTGAGAGCCATATGAAGATTAAATAAAGAAAAGGAGAACAGGCTTCTTTAAAGAGTGACCAGTTGGCATGAGATGATCTAAAATATTATTGTGACTTTGGCTCTTCTCTTGTGTAGGAGACCAGGAAATAAAGCATCATCACTTTCTAGAATATTCACCTTATCTTGGCATTAAAACTGTAAACTAATATTCAAGTACAAATTTAAAATGTAGAATGTGTATCACTGGTGAACTTTTAAACCTTTGAATTTTGCCAACAACTAATCTCAACAGAGCTATTATAAAGAGGAGAACCATACCAGATTTGTTTACACAGTTCAGTTTTGATCTACTGACGTTGAATGTAATTATCATTTCAGAATTAATATCTTGTCATTGTGTATATGACTCTCACACTCTTGCTTTCTTTTGTGTAATGAACCCAGTGTACTTCATAAAAGCTTTTCTTTTACATGTAAATCCACAGGGACCTACTACTTGTTCTTTTCTAGTGATTTTAATTATTTATCAATTGAACTTACAAAATTACTATGCCTGTCTCTTCACAATATAATATATTGAACACTGTCCAGTTAGTCAGGTTTTCCACTGTGGCTTCTGTATCCTTATTAGATTGAACACTGAATAACAAACACAAAATGACCTATGCATACAGTGCTCTTAAACTAGCTGCCTGTCTTCCTAGTTTATATAGAATCACAGCTGGAGCCCATGATGAAAAGAAAATACTTTTTGCTAAATATTCAGACTGCTTCTGTTTCAGTTTGGTTTTATGTTTTTTTTTTTTTTTTTTTTTTTTTTTTTTTTATTGGGAAGAAGTTTAATCAGGTATTTTACTCTAACCATACTAAAGACTCTATGAAATTTATTTTTACAAAAACTGATTCTCACCTACAGGTAGAATGTGCCTGCAGAAGTTAAAAATTAGAAAAGTTTAAGAATTTTGGTAAATATGTCAAGGATGAATTCAGGATCTATGAGACTTTGAAAGAATGTGGGTCATGTACTAATTTCTTCTCAGAGGACTGGAGGGCAAAACCCCACATCTTAGGCCAACCACCCACACTCAGAATGGTAGTAGACATTCATTGAACTTAATTAGTGTTTGCTTCAAAGTTGTTTAAAGCCAAAGGTTTTTATCTTGCTTTTAGTGTATGATGTCTTGTCCTCTCAATTTTATTTTCCCAGTAGCAATGAAAGAATAGCAAGATAGCCATGCACAGCTGCCACTTTCTCTTATTGGAGCTGTGCATACATGCTTTTAAGCCAAGAAGCACAAGTTTGCAGTCTGCTTTTTGACTAGCTAATTGTACTCTGCTGTCCTCCTTTCCACAGCTCTTGAGAACATCCTGCCTTCAGTATTTCTTTTTGATTTATTTTGCGAATTTTTGTTTTGTGTTTTTCGATACAGACTGGACTATAAGTATTGATTCAATGCCCGTGATCTATTTTCTCTCATTTTATTTTCAATTATGTTTCAAAAAAATCCAGCCAAGAAGTAGAACACATAGCAGGAGTCAGAAGATACCCTTAAATATATCCAGAAGATACTCATTGAATGTCTTTAATGATACTTCATTCTGTAGAAGTTTTAGTTAATTTAACTCTGTATCTGGCTTTATATTTGGCTTGATATTTGATATTCAGGGTCCTGAGTAAGGTGCAAAAGCTCTGCAACCCTTTTCCTCCCTCTTCCTGGGGATGTAACCATCTGTGTTTAAGGTCAGCTTTGATATGGCAGAGCTGTATGGTCTCAAACCTGACTGCTGGGAGAAAGGCTGTGAGAATGAACTTTGGGGGCCTCCTGCCCTTGGCTTGGGTGCTACATTAGACCCAGGGCTTTGACATTCATGGTGTTATCAATAGGATTTGTGATTCTTCCTCTTGAAGGAATGCCAAATTTTCAAGTGAAACCAATTTGTATGACCTCATCTGGTTTGTTGATTGTATTTTCCTTCTTCATTTTTATCTCTCTTCCTATTTTTTAAAATTTTTGATTTTACTTCATCTGTATTGTGATTTGGTAAACTGAATGTGTATCATCCTCCAGAACAGAAATTTCAGCTTGCTTTTTTTCAATCCTGCTTTTGTTTCTGTTTTCTCTTTCTTGTCTCATATTCATATGGTAATTCAATTTTTTCATGACTCCTTAGCATATTGAAGACTTTGCTGATATTTTCTATATTCCTACCTCATCTATGTTCATTTAAATGATTTGAGGACAGAATATGAATGTAGATCAGCACCTGTTTCTGTGCTGATATCTCTTGTGGTTTGACATCATATTGCAATCTCTAAACCACTTTATGGCAATATTAAAAGTGCAGGTCCTGAGATTTTAACTTGCTAATGATTTACTTTCCATTTTAGTGCCAAAGTCCACCTGAGGCTCACTGGAAAAGTATTTTATATGCACATTTATCAGGGACTCCCCAGGTTTCCAAACTTTATTTACTGCTATTATGGAGAAATTGCAACAGTTCTTTAGCCAGCCTTATATACCACAGCAATGAAACATTTCTGTCCATCTATGGAGACTGTTTTATAGCCTATTTTTAGATGTCCAAGAACTTAGTTTTAGTTTAAAAAAAGTAAGAAAAAGATAAACAGAGTAGTTGTGAGCATAAGCATTCTAGGATTTAGCTGTTTGTGCCATTCATTCAAATTTTCTTAGAGCAGAATTCATGAGTATTCTGACCAATTTCCTACCAGGTCCTCATAATTTCATGGATCACATACCTAGTTATCCAGTAAATATTCCAGTAAATATGTATGTATATATATCCATACATATATATATGTATATATATATATATATATGTATATATAAATCATCAGTGCTCAGATCCTACAGCAGGATGGAGACTGTAGCAATTCATTCTAATAAGAATTCTGGGTTATGAGTGGCATTGCCACAGAGCAGTTACCCTGGTATCTCTGGAGTTCTAAGGCTCATTTAAAAGGAAAAAAAAAAGCACTATGGAATACTGAAGCAATTGCTTCAACCTGAACATGATCTTGTCACTTTTTCTTTGAACATGAGAATCCATCTTCAAAAAGCCTTTGTCAGTTCTAAAGAACCATCAAAGCCTTCCTAAGCAATAGTGTAAACACAAATAGCTGATGAGACCTTTCATTATTAGGGCTTAAAAACACTCAAAGAGAAGGAGCTCCAACAGGATGATTATTTCAGTCAAGAAGATTCCTTGTGTATCACATATAGACAGCTTTAAGTGTCTGTAAAAAAAAAATTACCTGGTTTCAACACAGTCCTTTGCACTATAATCCTCAGACATTACTAGGTTTAATATTATTTATCTTGTAAAGCTAAATTTAACAGAAATTTCAGCCAAAGCCTGTTTAGCTGTTTGCATCTACAATGTTGTAGCTTTTATTTCTATAATCAAGAAAACAAACGTCATTAAAAATCCCCAAGCACCCTTACAAGTGGCAAATTCTAAAGAAAGCAAAACCTGGAACTCACTGTAGTATCAAGACTAATGCCCACATTCTTCCCACAGGGTTTTTTGGATAATTTCTCAATAAACACATTTGTTAATGATCTAAACAGTTTGTCAATTACCTAAGATAGTGTGGTGCTGTTCTCTTCTAACTGCAGGTTAGTAAACATAAAATAAAAGTAATCCTGTAATGGTAGAAAGATGGACAACAAAAGCTTTCTTCCCTCCTGTGACCTATGAATATATTTTTTGTTAAATTGTTGATGCAATCTTAACAGAAGCAGTTGCACTGCTGAGATTCCAATTTTTTTGTTTGTTTGTTTGGGTTCTTTGGGTTTTTTTAATCTAGTACAATATATTATGCAACTATGCTTCACAATGTGTTGATCTAATAGTAGAATAATTCTGAAAACAAAATGACTCTTGTTTAAGTCATACTTTAAACATTTTAGATGTGATCTGGATTGGCCACCCAGTTTGCTCATTATATTTTTATTATTGATTGAATGAACCATGTATGAATGTATGCACTTTAAAATGAAAGCTCTTGGTCTGAAATCTGTGTTTTGATGATTGGTAGCTATTGTTTCTTACAAATATGATGCAACAACCCAAAAATATGTTGGGATAATAGCAGAGAAACATTCAACCCATTGTTCCCTTGAAAGGCTCAGGGGTAGTTCTAGAATAAATATTTCACTGTAACTCAGTCAGCAAGATCCATGCAACTGCATGAGATAAATATTTCGTCCCAAGAATTAAATAAAATAAAATTAAAATAGCACAAAATGCCCTTACCTGAGCAAATTAATGCATTTACACTGCATATGGGAAAGTCTTTCAAGAGTCTTTTAACTGAGGGAAGAACTAGAGGTTCAAAACTAAAACAAAACTAAAAGTCAAATATCAAAAGGAACATAGTTGCTGTTCTCATTTAATATTATATTGTTTTAGCTGAATTGAGTTTATCTCTTAAGTCCCCTCCTTGGGAAAAGAGAACCCTTTCCCTTCTGAAGCAATCTAAATGCAACAAGAATCTATAATTTATAATTAATAAAATAATTATAATTTTTAGTTTTAAATTTTGCAAGAATTTTGTGGGAGAGTTTGTAGTTGTCTGCTGACTTCAAATCAGCCTAAACTTCTCTAGGTCTTTTCTAGGTCTTCTTGACCATAAATTTAGTTTGTGCAGGATGTTGCTATAGAGTATTTTTGTCTTATTGAGGTTATTTCCCAGTTTATTATGTTCCAGAATTTCAATCCAAGTAACAGGGTGACATTTGCAGAGCAAAACCAAGATAAGGTATGCTTTATATGAAATCCACTTTCTTTATTCTCTTCACCTAACTACCCGCTCTTTCAGGTCTGAAATATGTTCTAAGTCAATCAGAAAGAGAAGGTTTTATACTGAATTTAATGAAATGCCATATTCAGACACCCAGTGTGTTTATGTCACAGCACCAAATGAGTGCTCTTGCCAGAAAATAGGCAGTGAATTGGCATTGAGTTCCACGTTGGCCTAGCTAACCATCCTTTGCAGCATAAAGTCAATGTGAAAGTTTAAATAATTTAGGATTTTATCCTCCATTATATATGATAGTATCTTACTGTCACAATTAGGAATGCTGAAATTCACAGTTTGTGCACGTCTAAGGATCTTAGCACTGCATGTGCTCTGAGCATCACTGGCATAGGTGCACACTCCTTTTCTTTGGCCTAACACCATCAGCATTTTAAATTTTCAAGACATTTCAACAGGCTAGAGTGTTTTTCTCAGGAACTTTGGAATGTTAAGTTTGAGAAAATTCTTCTATGATGAATAGGTTTTATGTGTAGTTAAAAAGCATTTAATAAAGAAATGGGGTACATTTGTGCAAGGTTGGTAAACTATATGCTGGTTTAATAATTTTCAGGGTTGTGTATTTTACTGTTTTGTGCAAGCGCTAATGCTTATAAATAGAATTAAAGAATTTTGTAAATCCCTTCAAAGAAAATATAGAATAGAAGCAAATGGCCTATAATATAGAAGTGAATTATTCTGATGAATAATTTTTCTGATTAATATTTTCTCATATGAAAAGTGGTATTTTCTATCCTCTGTTCCATGACACAATTTGGAATTTAATTCCTATATTACACTGCCCTTTTAAAGATAGGGAAGTATAAACATGTACATTGTAATCGCACACATATATTTAAGTATTAAAAAAGCAAAATAAAATTTCTCTTGGAAAATGATTTATGTTTTAATTTAAAATTAAACCCTCCAAGCTACTTAATAATCTAAAAAGCAGAAGAGTTTATTGCAGTCAGTCTTTACTTGAAGACCTATTTTCAGTTGCCTCATCCTAGAGTAGTTGAGTAAATGGGTCAGATCAATCTCTTTGTAAGAAAGCTTACTCTTTGTGGCTGACTTTAAAGGAGTCTAGACAGCTATTTTGGATGCTGATGTCTAAATTTGGACAGAGAAGTCCTATTCCAGAAGTTTAGTTCAAAGTGGTTTACAAAAGCTTAACCACTGTGAAAGAGTGAGAACTGTTTTTGCTCTGCACTTTGCAACAAAGCTGTGATGGTCAGTGTGGCAGTGATGTGCCTGGTATTGTCACTGTGAAAATCTCTAAACTATGACAAAATAATAAATCTTAAAGTATAGGAATATAAGAATATATCTTCAGATACTTTAACTGTCAAGGCATGTAGATGTGGCACTTAGGGACATGGTTTAGTGGTGGACTTGGCAGTGTTGAGTTTGTGGTTAGACTCAATGATCTTGTAGGTCTTTTCAAACCTAAATGATTCTATGATCATTGCTGTAAGGAATTTTTCCTTGATTCAAATTCAAACACACACATCAAAGTTTCACAGCTCTCATTATGGAAAATGGTTAACTTTTATTCATCTGTCTTTGGTGATGACCCAGCCCCAGATGTGTTAGCAAAATTTATTACTTATTACTTCCTTATTCCTATCTCACAGAATAAGATAAAACCTCCATTTAATCAAACTGTTTCTGGACTAATATATTAGCTATTTATCTCCTGAGATTTAGGGATAAATTTGAAAGAAGACATGGAATTAGTTTAGAGTGGATTTATTTCTTTTCCCTTAGGAAAATTTATTCACAATCAGCATCTTTAGCATTTAAAAGCCAAGGATTGAGATACAGAGTGCCAAATACATACTTACAGAAAGGGGGACACACCTGAACAATCAAATGCATGACAGGAAAAGTAAGACAAAAATAATCTGCAAATGAGGAAAAATTTTGAAAAAATTCTTGGAAAAGCTTCCTAAGTTCATGGATATTTGGCCAATGAAGTGGAAATAATACCATGTCTGTATGCCAAAGTGAAGACAGTTAGGTTATGCTGATTGAAATAATCTGTTTGTAAATTCTGGACCATAATGTTCTGATGGAAGTGCAGAACAAGACCAAATTCTTCTAGTTTAATGGTTATACACTTGATAAAAGCCTGCTTTCTTTAATAACTAAGGTAGGTAGTTTGAGGGAGTTTCAGAGTCCAATGAGGGATCATGAGTAGCATCAATCCAGACTTTTACCATATTTTTTACTTTACTTTCTGTTGTATCATTGCTACTATTTTTCTGATTTTTGAATTGCATAGACCTACCACAATCCTCTGATGGAAATCCCTTGAAATTAGTCTGGGGGCACTTTGGGAGTCTTCCATGTTTTAGGACACCCTCTGAGACATGAAGCTGCCTCTCACATCAGTGTGACTGAATCAGTAAGAAGGGATGAATACCCTCAGACCTATGTGTGAATGTCCCAGCGCTTCCCTGGAGGGAATTTTCACACCTGAGCCAGTTATGGCCCATCAGAAGGGATGAATGATACCTTCTCCAGTAGAGGGGAGGTTGTTTTACAGATGAGCTAGTTTTGTGAGGGAGTTATTAGCATTTAGTGGCATTTAGAGTCTTAAAAGTATTTTTGCATTCTGAATGGCTACAACTGGAAATACTTCAAATTCTTATTTTCTTGTAGACATTTATTTATGGCTTTCCTAAAGTAAAAATGTAGGGGGAAAGTAATTAAATTTTGAAATGCCTAATTCCCAAACTGGCAGTTAACAATGAAACAGCAGATAACACTGTCTTCAAGGTCTGTTACAAACAAAAGAGTAAATAACACCAATGTCAGTTGGGTTTTTTTGGTAACAGACAGGGCAGTCTTCGTATTAGTTACAGATATGTGGGTTTTAAATATCATCTAAATTATTCAATCCAAGTTTGTTCTGCTCCTTTGGGTGTTATAAACCAACTGCTTAGACTGTTTAAAGACACCTTTTACCTGCTACAGAGAAGTCCATATGAAATTATTGGTTCCATTCTTTTGCCTGTGGGACCTGTGGTAAAACCTACTGTTCAAAGTTCTGAACTTTATTTAATCATCTGACTCACAGTGCTATCTACTGTAAAATGTAGGGAGTTACACAAAAATATTCTTATCATTTGTGGAAATGTTCTCATCTCTGATTAAAAGTGGAAAACTCAGATTTATTGCATTTGTTCGTATGTGTTCCAGCTATTTAAATTGCAGTGACATGTATAAGAAATTATTGTTAGTAAGAGATAACTTTCACTTGATTGTACTTTTCTTGTGCTTTGTCTCAATTCTGTCTTCATTGATTTTTAGAATTTTCCCTGTCCTTTTTTTGTTGTTGTTTGTTTTCCAGTTGTAAAAGACTTGTTAATAAAACATGAAAGATGAGAGTATCATTAATGCTAGTTCTCCCTTCTTGGATTCATGTCAAGTCTGAAAAAAGCAAAGCATTGACTTCAAATTAAGTCTTGATATGATATGCTTGTCTCCTTCTTCTACTGTTCATTATAAATTCATCCTGTTGAGATAAGAATTTGCATTTGATTTAGATATTCTTCCAGAACTGCTTCTAAAAGGATACTGTGTTTAGAAAAGGATATGTTTTGCATTAAACAAGGAGTGTATGTGCATGAGAACTGTACACATACACTCCCGTTATGCTAAGAGAAGTGTTAAGGAGAACCAAACTCCCCTAAATTATCCAAAGATAGCTTCTGTGGTTCTTAACATCTTCAGAAAGTTTTCACTCTTGGCATCTATGCCAACAACTTTTAGTATCTTGTTGTAGCTTTCAAGAAATTTCAATAAGTTTAGAATATTTTATTTCCCTTCTAATACTGTTTTTAAGTTCTTCCCTTCCTCCCAGCCATCAAACTGTCAATTCGGGAACAGCTTCTTGGTTTCTCTTATGCTTCCTAATTTTCAGTTTCTGGTCCGGGTTCTGCTATTTACAGCACTGATTTCATCCTCTCCTGCTTGTCCTGAACTTTCTTTCAGAATAATATGTCCAACCACCTTTTTTTTTCTGTCAGTGACTTTCAAAATTCTAGTTTCAGCAATTTCAAATAATGAGAAAGAAGTCCTTTGTCCCTTTAACTTAGAGGAGATTTTCCTTACAATGTATTTCAACCATATCTTGTAATTAAACTATAAAGATTATTTTTGTGGCTGTCCAAACCTGGACCATTAAGCAGTTCTCATCTCTGAAATGTGACCTTCATTTCTTAGCTTGCATATAGGTGCTAGGACACTCTCCAGAGAAGGGAGTCCTTGCACATCATGAAATAGCTTCTCTAAGTCAGATTCTAATTTGACAAGGTATTTGACTAAATATTCAAATTGTTCTGACTACAACGCTTAAGCTGTTCTCCCAGAAGCTGACTTTTTCCCCAGCAAATGAATGTTAACAAAGAAATCAAGGAACACAAGGTTCTTAAAAAAAGATTAAAATGTAGAAAGTATTGGATAAGTGAGCCAACCATGGGAGGTGTCCCACTGGACCTACTATTTGTGAAGAGAGAAGGACTGG
Organism: Geospiza fortis; assembly: GCF_000277835.1. Taxonomy (NCBI): domain Eukaryota; kingdom Metazoa; phylum Chordata; class Aves; order Passeriformes; family Thraupidae; genus Geospiza; species Geospiza fortis. The sequence continues at coordinate 70,702 of NW_005054558.1, read as the reverse complement.
TGGCTGATGTGACAGAGGTTGTCTTGGGCACAGCAATCAAAAATATGAAGTTTTTGATTCTTTGAGAAGTAAACAGGTGGATCATCAGAACTGCTGTCTTGACCTCTGGAGGGCAGACTTTGGCACCTTTAGAAGACTGGTTGTAAGAGTTCCTTGGAAGGCTGTTCTGAAGGACAAAACACTACAGGAAGACTGAATATGCTTTAAGAAGGAAATCCTAGAGAGACAGGAACAGGCATCCCCGTGGGCCAGAAGATGAGTTTTTGGAAAAGAAGACCAGCCTAGCTGAACAGCAAGCTTTGGATAGTACTCAAGAAAAAAAAAAAAAAAGAAAAAGAAAAAAAAGTGTAGTACCTTTGGAGAAAGGGGCAGGTCACTCAGGAGAACTATAAGGATGTTGTGAGTTTATGCAGGGGAAAAATTAGCAGGGCCAAAGCCCATCTAAAGCCTAATCCATCTGCTACTGTGAAAGATAACAAAACTTTGTACTTTTTTTCAAGTACATCATTAACAGAAAGAGGGCTGAAGAGAATCTCTATCCTTTACTAGATGCAGAAGGACAAAGTACAAGGAAAAGACTGAGGTCTTTTTTAATCTCAGTCCTTAAAAGAGCAACCTGAGTACCCAGCCCCCTAGGCTCGAAGTTACTGATGAAAAGAAGAATGAAGCTGCCATAAACCAGGATGAAATTGTCAGCAACCTGCTGTGCCACTCAGACATGCAGAAATCTATGGAGCTGGATGGCATCCACCCGAGGGTACTGAGGGAGCTTGTGGAAGAGCTCACCAAGACACATCATTTACCCCAAGTGCTGCCTGACCAGGGATGTCCCAGTTGATTACAAGTTAGCGAATGTGGTGACCACATACAAGAACAGTCAGAAGGAGGATTCAGGGAAATACAGGCCTGTCAATCTGACCTTGGTGCCAAGGAAGGTCATGGAGCAGATCATCTTGAGGGCCATCATGAGACACATGCAGGACAACCAGGAGATCTGGGCCAGGAAGCATAGGTTTAGGAAAGGTAGATCCTGCTTGACTAACTTGGTTTCCTTCTCCAACAAAGTGACAGGCTTAAGGGTCAGGAAAGGCCATGAATTTTGGTATGGTTTCCCACAGCATTCTCCTGGAGAATCTGGCTGCTCATGGTGCTCTCTTCATTGGGTAAAAGCTGCCTTAATGGCTGGCTCAGAGTGTGGTGGTGAATGGAGTTAAGTCCAGCTGAGGGACAGTTACAAGTGATGTTCCACAGAGGTCAGTGTTGGTGCCAGTCCTGCTTAATGTCTTTATCAATGATCTGGATGAGATGACCGAGTGCACCCTCAATAAGTTTGTAGATGACATTAAGTTGGAAGTGTTGATCTGATAGATGATACGAAGGCTGGATCAATGGGCCAAGGCCAATTGTATGAGATTCAACAAGTGCCAGATCCTACATTTCTGTCACAGCAACTCCATGTAGGGGTACAGGCTTGGGGCAGAGAAAGTCTTGGCTGGAAAGTGAGCCAGAGGAAAAGAATCTGGAGGTGTTGGTTGACAGTCAGATGACTGACAACCAGCAGTGTGCCCAGACGGCCAAGAAGGCCAATGGCATCCTGGCTGTATAGTGTGGCCAGCAGGAGTAGCATGGATTGGCCACCTGTACTAGGCACTGGTGTGGCTGCCTCTTGAAACCTGTGTTCAGTTTTGGGCCCTCACTACAAGAAGGATGTTGAGGTGCCAGAGCATGTCTAGAGAAGGGCAGTGGAGCTGGTTAAGGTTTTGGAACACAGGTCTCAAGAGGAGTGGCTGAGGGAGCTGGGGTTGTTTAGCCTGGGCAAAAGGAGGCTCAAGGGGAGACCTAATTTACCTAACAGGAGGTTGTAGTAAGGTGGGTGTCAGTTACTTCTCCCAGGTAACAAATGACAGGACAAGAGGAAATGGCCTCAAGTTGCAGTAGGGGAGATTAGATACTAAGAAAAATTTCTTCACTGATAGGGTGCCCAGGCATTGGAACAGATTACCCATTGAAGTGGTGGAATTGCCACCCCTAAAAGTGTTCAAAAGGCATATGGATGTGGTGCATGTGTCAATCATGAGCATGGCCATTCTAGGTTAATGGTTGGACTTGATGATCTTAGAAGTCTTTTAGAGCCTAAAGAGTTTTGTGATTCTATAAAAAAAGAGTTAGAAATACTTAATAAAGGTGTTTATTTTTACATATTTTTGGCCCCATTACTTCACTTATGGTTATCATTGCTAAAGTAGGTCATTATTCTATTTTACAATATAATGCCATGGTATGTGACTTCCTATCTACTTGAGATGCATATTGTAGAGGAATGTGCCCCAGGGGGTATTTTCACATACTAGAAATGACTTTCCATATCTGATAAACTGCTTAGGTTTGAATAGTGAAGCAATTTCCTTTCCTTTCTTCCTCTGAAATGGACCAAATACACTTTACATAGTCTAACTAAAATAATTTCAAGGTAGATTAGAAGCATAGGCTTGCTTTGGGTGCAATTCACTTTCCAAAACCTCAAAGAGATTCAGAGGCTGCACAGATATTGTAATTTTCTACACACTAGTACACTTTAATTCTTCTGTTCTGAGTCTGAAGTCAATGGAGCACACTTTGCCTGTTGTCCTAATGAGTAGCTGGTACTGACAGTGTAGCTACTGAGTGGCTATCACCACAACTAATATGGGCTATGAGTGCCATATAGCTGAATCTTGACAGTTGATTTGTGTCAATTTCTAAATCCCAGGAAAGGAAATAGGATTAATTATAATTCATCAGACTATATAATAGATTACTCGATTTAAATGCCTGCATATTTGAGGATCAAAGTCCTTTCTCAGCTGTATATTAACCACAAAAATATCACCTATGTATCCTATTTATATTATCACTTTAAGATTAGGCATTTTGAACAACCTAGTACCTAAGTCCCCTGCTATGATATTCCTCTTGAAAATTATTTCTCTAAATTCACAATGAATAAGTAACTCAGACACTTGGAAATCAGTTATCTTTTAATATTGTAGATGTGATCAACAAAGTTCCCCATGTATGGAGAGTTTGGGCATAATTGCCAATATACTGGCAATGTAAGAGTACAGCTGTACAAAAACTGTTGCAGCTCATTGATGCATGATTAATATTAATTGTTTATGTGATATCTGCTGAGTGAGACATGAAAAAAACACAATGATGATCATCCATTTCATTCTGATCTTATTGCTGAAGTTTAAATCTTATTTGAGTAAAAATTTGGTTGCAAAGTTAAATTTAAGTTTCTTCCCATTATTAGAATTCCCTCTTCCATATTTAGAGTTCAAGGTTACCTATGTGTTGGGCATTATCTCATACTAGAGAGACTTCCACTCCCCATTGATTAAATTAAAGTCTTATTTTTATTGTCAAACATAGGGCTGTTTAAGGCTCTATTATGAGGTGGTGTATACAGTTCTTGTTTAGGACATAAGCCAGGAATTTTTCTCATAGATGTTTATGTATTGTACTTGTGAAAATTAACTGGTGATGTTTTTGTGTTGTTTTGTTTCGGTTTTGTTGGGGTTCCTTAAATTATTTAATTTTGTACCCATTATGACTGCTTCTAAGTTTAGATGCAAAACTAGGTCCCAGTCATGTAATTTGCTCCACTTAGGTTTCGCCTTTATTTTTTTTCAAAGATTAATTTATAGCCAGATGGCTTTATTGGTCCATCTATTAATATTTTTCTTCCATGCATCTAAATTAGCACTGGATTTGTAAAAAGCTAGAGACACAAAATAAAAAAACCAAAATAAATATATTAAATTGATAACTACATATTCCTATTTATATATTTTTTTAAGTGGGAGAGGGGAAATTCTATTGGGCTCAAAGAACAAAGCACAAGGATAAGACACTTGATAAAATATATTAGTATTCATAAACAAGACTATAGAGTTTCTAAGAATAAACCTGAACGAGACATGACACTTGCATAAGCAAAATGGAATGTAGAAGTTGGTGCAAAACAGTTTTATTGGTATGCTGTTGAACCTCAAGGAAAGAAGAAAAAAAAAGGCTTCTCTAGAATTCTTTATGATCTGCTGTGCTGCTATTGTATATTTGCTATTGCAAATATTAATGACTTGGGTGCCTCATTTAAATGTTTGATGAAGGCTATATTGGAGTAACTGAAGAAATGTTTCTGGTTAGGCCCAGAATTTAGAATGTGTCTCAATAAATTGAAGTAGTGTTCTGGAAAAAAATAAGAATTATATTATACAAGCACAATTTTCTACACTTGGGAGTAAATGAGTAGTTCAGCAAGTGCAAATGAGGAAGCAGCTAATCAGGGGCAGCAGAAAAGGACATAGATATTATTGTGACACAGCAAATATGAAACTACAATACCATGCTATTACAAAGGAGATAATATTGGGACTTCTGAACAAGATGGGAACCTGAAAACAGTAATAGTAGTCTTTCTTTCCACCCACTACTTTTGTTGTAGTATTTGCTGTACTATTTACAGTTCTGCTCCCTGTAATGCAGTGATATTGACCAATTAGAAGCACTGGCAAAAGAAGTTTTGAGATACTTAGAAATCATCCACAATAGAGTGGACTGGGGCAGATACAAGAAAATAAAAAAGAATGGTTGAGACTGGAAGGGACCTCTGAAGGTCTTCTAGTCTAACCCTCTCCCTAATCAAGCAAAGCCACCTACAGCTCTTTGCCTGGGACCATGTCTAGAGAGGTGGATACCTTCCAGGTGGGAGACTCAATTCACTCACTGGACTACCTGTGCTGGTGTTTGCTTCTGCCCATGTTAAAAAAGTGTTTGCTGATGTTCAAAGTGAACATCCTGTGTGTCAGTTGGTGGATTTTGTCTCTGAGCACCACTGAATAGAGCTTAGATCCACCTCCTTTGCACCCTCCCTTCAGATGTTTACATACATTTATAAGTTCCTCCTTGTGACATCTCTTCTCCAGGCTAACCAGTTCCAGATTTCTCAGCCCTTTTTCATGTGGCAGATCCTTCAGTTCCTTCATCATCTCCTTTTACTGGATGTTTTCCAGTTTGTCCATGTGTCTCTTGTACTCGGGAGCCCAGAACTGGACACATTATGCTAACTGGAGGGTAAGAATTGCCTCCCTCAACATGCTAGCAACGCTTCTCTTAATCCAGCCCAGGATACCATCAGCCTGTTCCACAATGGTACATTGTTAGCTCAAGTTTAACTGTGTGTCCACCATTTCTTACCCACCAGAACACCCGGGCTTTTCTGCCAAGCAGTGTTGCAGCTAATCAACTGCAAATTGAGGATTGTTCATTCTCAGGTGCAAGACCCTGCACTTCATGTGATTCCTGTCAGGCCACTCCTCCAGTCTGTCAGCATCCTCCTGGATGGCAGCACGATCCTCTGGTGTATCAGCTGTTCTTCCCAGTTTGGTGTCATTGGCAAACTGGATGAAGGTGCACTCTGCTCCATCATCCACATCATTAATGAAGATGTGGAATTATAGGGACAGAATAATGACCCCTGGTGTACATTGCTATTTACTGGCCTCCCACTAGACTTCTTGCTACTGACCATCATCCTCTGGGCCTGGTCCTGAGTCAGTTTTCCACCCACCTCACCATCTGCTCATCTGGCCCATACATCAAGTTCTTTATGAGAATCTTACAGGAAACAGTGCAGTAGGCAATATCCAGTGCTCTCCCCTCATCCACCAAACTGGTCACCTAATTTTAGAAGTTTATCAATTTGGTCAAACTTGGCTTTCCCTAGGTGAATCTATGCTGACTCCTCCTATCCTACATTTGCCTGTAAATGGTTTTCAGGATTAGGTGCTCTTTCACTTTTGCAGGAACTGAGATGAAGCTGACTAGTCTGGAGCTCCCTGTGTCCTCCTTCTTGGCCTTCTTTAAGAAAGGAGTGACATTTAGCTTCCTGCATGATATTTATTCAGTTGTTCAGAAGATACTTTTAGAGAGAGGAGTAAAAACTTGTCTTTATGTTGTCTACAGGTAAGAGTGATGATTATCAATTGCCATAAGGCTGTTTGAGACAAACATCAGAATATTTTCTAACAATAACAACAGCTAAGCCATGAAAGTCTTCCCAGGAGGGCTAAATATCTGTAGGAGAATATTGTACAATGCATCATGACTGGCACCAAATAAAATAAAACTTCCTAGCCATGTATGTATGTCCAAAGGCATTCAGACACAGGTTAAGCTTTATTCTTTTATGGCTTCTGGAAGTGTCTATTTTAGCCCTCTTAGTAATGTAATACACTTTAGTATGTCTCTTAAATCATAAAGTGAGTCAAATGTAAGTCTTGAATAAGGTAAGGTAGTCTGAATGCAAGATATTAATTCTAGAGTTATGGAATATCATCGTGAAAGAGTCTGGATGTTCCTATCAGCAAAAATCATTGGATGATTCCATATTGCTAGGCAAGAAGAAAAGAGAACTGTCTGATGTACAGATCGATGCACTATGAGAAACATCATGCCTGCTATGTCACACAGGTTGATACTTTTAAAATTAGCAATAACACATGAATAACACAGGTTACTGATGAGGTACATATTCCTCATCAATTTTTTATGTGATCCTTCAAACTGACATGGATATAACCTATGGCTCACTGTCTCCCTCAAGTGGATAATACAAGAAAAGGGATTTGTTTCTTTTAGACAGATTTTTTGTTTTTATTCCATCCTGCTTTGACTCATTCTTCTCTTCGAAGGGACATGGCTTGATACATGCCAGCTTGATACATGCCAGCTTGATACATGCCAGCTTCACCAAGAATATGAGTATACAAGGTCATTATAAAAGCTGTGAAAAGGCAACATTTGGGAGGATAATTCTTTCTTTGCCCATGAGATGTACCAAAAATCTCTATGTCATAGCTGTAGGGGACAGATTTCCTGAAAGGGCACACAGTATTGTTCACAACTGCGAGAGGATAAAAAAAAAATTAAAACAATAGTTGGCAGAAAGAACAAAAAACTCAGTTGTCTGCAATCTGAAATCCCAAAGGTTTTCTTCAGTGTTTTCTGTGGCAGGGCACAAGCTGTGAACCACACATTTTGAACAAATGTCAGTACTCAGATTTGGGTCATTAAATTGGACAGAATCTGTTTAGGGCTGTTAAGCCACAGTATCCAGAATCCCTAAAATATTGTTGTTTTTGTTGGTTGGGGGTCTTTGTAGATCTGGCATTATAAAAAATATTTGATGGAAACTCTTTTGAAAGATCTTAAATTTGGTCAATGTATGTGTTATCATAGCTGACCTAAATGGAAAGACAAAGTAGGAAAGAAAAAAGTATTAAATATTCAGATTTACTGGGTACTAGTGATAGATTTCTGTGGGGAAAGGATGAATCTGTCATCCTTTGGTAATTTCATTTTGGAAGTCTTAAGGGAATTAGGCTACAAATTTACATTACTCCTAACTGTGAGGTGTAAATGCACCTAATGGGAATATAATAAACCCAGATTATTTCATTTAAAATGTTTAAAAATAATGCTGAGAAAACCAAACAAACTCAACAACCATTCTCACAAAGATCTTTGCAGATGTGTTTACTTTTAATGAGGTAAATTCTTATTGGCTTTTATAAAAATTGTTTTAAATGGATGGTGCAAAGTTGACATGTATATTCTTATTTGATAAATTTATAAATTGCAATTAAAATAGCCAACAACAAAACAAGCAAGCAAGTAAAGAAGTTTGGGGACTGGCTTGGGGAGGTTGTGAGATTTTGTTTGTTTGTTTATTGTCTTTTTTGTTTGGATTTGTTTTGGTTGTTTGTTGTTGTTTTTGTGTTGTTTTGCTTTGTTTTTCCTTGCTAGAGTCCAGGACCTTATGTGGCAAATTCTCTGGTACAACTCATTTTGGATACTGACAAACTGAGTCTGTACTTTCCTGTTTCTTTCTAGTGGTCAATGCTGAAAAAGTTCAAAGTTCCTTCAGGGTAACTGGGAAGAAACATGAGAAATTCTGTCAATATTGAAATGAAGGAGTTTTGCAATAGCCAACACTTGAGAAATTACAGTCACAAACTGTCTTCCCATTGTGTCCCTGACTTGCAGTGTGATCTTAGGCTTGTTCGTCCAACATTCCTGCTCCAATATTCCTCATTTGAGTACTAATGAGACATATGCAAAGTCCCTAAATACCCTGCACAATAGATAACAATAAGTAATGACAATAGCACTGGTGGCTCTTTCTTGTCAGAGAGGACCTAATTCTTGGTAAACTTTTGTTGGCTGAGGAAAGCATTGAGAGTTTAATGTCTGGACAGAAATGTAACCCAGGCAACAAGGGAAAAGGCTCTACATCAATGTAGTTGAGTTGAAGTGAATACATGAGGGTATTACACAATCCATCTACAATGTCAGAACCATACCCCTTTTCTTCCTCTGCCTTCCTTTCTGTCATCCTAGAGTGACAGTTTTGACTCATGTATTTTTTATGTTTGACTTGTTCTCTGTTTGTTCTCTGGTCAGAAAATTCTGGATAGTAAGTAGCAATGCAAAAGCAGTCAGTGATAAAACAAAAAGGGATGAAATCACCGAATCATGGTTTGCACAAGCATTTGCTCATCCGACCTCATGTACTTCCCACCCTGCGGCTGGTCTTGCAGCGTTAACCTGCCTTGCCTTCCCCAGAGATCGTGGAGATGACTTGGTTACTCCTGTGGCGATCCCCGCCACTCCTTTCCCTCCTGCAGGATCGCACAGAACTCTGCTTTCCACGACGTTCTTCCGCTCAGTTTTCCACCCGCGACCCGCTTAGTCCTGGAGTCCTGGAGAAGCAACCTCCTGCCCAGCTCCCTTCACCGCCCTGGGTGGCATGAAGCGCTTTGCTTTAGCACTGCGTTTGCTTTTAACAAGAGTTATCTCCATTACCGCTTCAGGCAAATGAACTGACTAATGAGTTTTTTGTCGGCCATGGAAGTGTGCTGCAAGTAATTAAGGGATGTGCTGTGGGACCGATTAAGCTGCAAGTCACAGCGGCCGGAGCCCAATCGCTGCGAGCCCGTCGCAATCTGTGCCGCCTGCGCTCGGCTCCACAATGGGATCATTGACTATTTATTTACTTCGCACAACAACTCTGCTGTTTACTTAATTATAGGAGCTTTTCAGTCACCCACCCCCACCCGCTCCAACCCCATCTCTTCAGTGCTTTTTGAGCCCTCCCCTCCCGCCTCTGATAGCCGGTTTGTCGCTTGGGCAGATGAAGCGGGGCAACGCCTGAGCGTCCTTTGTGGGGTACGGGTTGCGCTCCCCCGGCGGATCCGGGAACGGCAATTTTCCGTGAGGGAAAGGCGAGGAGACAGGGATTTTCCTGTCAAATTGCTCATCACATCTGCCTGGAGGTCAGACCTCGAGAAGGCTGCACTGTGGAGGGGGAGGTGCAGGGGAAATCCTGCAGCTCTTCAAGGCATGTCCGAGTCACGAAACAAAATCGAGAGAAGCTCACAAGAGGCGAAGAGACGCCTGTGGCGCTGCGGGGGCGAGTGCGGCTGGGCGAGGGAGGAAATCATTGGCGCTCCCGCAAGGCGGGGCGGACGACACATTTCCCACCCCAATTCACCAGGGAGGCCTTGGTCCTTCTACCAGAGCCCCCCTCCCGCAGCGTTGTAGCTTAGGAGCGAGTCGGGGGCGGGTGGAGGGGGGCGGTTGGGGCAGATGTGGTCACCCACTCCCTGGATCCTCTTCCAGCCCGGGGCAGTGTCCGAGCTTAGTACCCTCTAGTTCAAGGAAGGAGTGGGGACAAGCGGGTTTCAGCATGACAACAAGTCGAGAAGCAGCCGAAGCTTTTCCTAGCACCCCGCAGTCTGAGATAGGAGATTCAGTGGGAAGAATGGGTACGGGCAGGGGTCTCTGAAGCTGTTTCACAGGCGGCAGGATCCAACTCCCACTTTCTCCGCGTTCACAAAACGGGTTCGGGGACCCCAGTTGGGGGGTCGGACTGTTAACGCCGCGAATACTCGCTGCCCGGCGAGCTCGGGCTCTTCGGGCGACGGCGCGGGGGGAAAGCGCTGCGCCCAGCGCCGGCCGGCGGGCACGGGCGAGACTTGGCCGTGCGCGGAGCCGGCAGCGGCGGGCGGGGGGGAGGGGGGG